>NC_083648.1:4013794-4313794 GCF_963576545.1 Limanda limanda | reverse complement strand
GGGGCGTGAAAACAGCCTGACAGAGATTATTATTGATAAGCTGGAAGAGTTTGATCCTGTTGATACGCTGCAGTGACCAGACTTCAGAGCAACTGAAGGGAGAGGACAGATTAACTCTGCAGCCAGAATGAGAACCACAACACCTACAGTTTAACCACAACTTAATCATAAATAACGACAAAAGAAAATCACAGCAATCTGAATTGGAAAATAACCATATTTCGGGTTAAATCAAAGGATAAATGCCGATCTTCTCTGGGTTTGTTTTGTAGAACAGAAGTTTCCAGAGGCCGTAATGTCTGTGAAAGACTCACATCAGCTGATTTGTGTCTAATCTCTAATGTGATCATCTCGCCAGGAGACGTTTCTGTGACCTGAGCACTTGCGCTGCAGAATTACGTTCTTCAGTTTATTGATCCTGATCTTTGATTAGCTGAAAGCCTCCACGATTACCTGCTTGGCCTGCAGGATATTCTTTCTTTAGCTCCGGTGAATCACAAGGCCTAATGGATATGAAATCAGTGGAAACACATTATGAGTTGTAATGAAAGCTTCCGGGTGTAGATTGAGACAGAAGAAGTGTCGGAGGTAACTGAATCCTCAACTCTGCAGCCGAGCTTTCACCCGAGCAGCTCTGAAGCTCCACCTCCCATTATATATTTTACGATAATCGTTATATTATAAATGGTTTTTCAGGCTGCGACAGGCAGAGGGTGAAGCTCAGGGAGTGGAGACACTGGTCTGTGTGATTAAAGACTTGATAGGTGAACCTGAGCGACACATCCAGTGGGATCACCGCAGCTGTGAAGGTCAGAGGAGACGCTGTTTACACACGGAGCTGAAAACCAAAGTCTTTCTGTGAACTTTGAGTTTTCACTTTCACAGACGACACCGAATCGCCTCTGTGGCTCGGTGATCTCTCTGTGATCTGAGTCAACAGTTTGATGGAGGGCTTATTAACCCGGTTTCACCAAGAAGACATTGACCAGTGACAGGGAAGATGGAGGACGGAGGAAGAAGGGGTGGGGGTGGGGGGGGCTGGGCCGCGTGTTAAAGGTCACAAGGACTCGCAGGACCAGAGCGATAATGTGGAACATGCATCAGTCCACTGAGCGGCCCGGACAGATCCTTTCTGTCACTTTGTTTTCTAATATCTCCCCCGATCTAATACTTGAACGATTTCTCCTGCTGCATGTGGGGGTCAAAGGTCAAGATCAGCCACATTACAAGAAGGGATTTCCTGTCAAGGACGCCGAAGCATGTAGGCGTCTCTCCGCTGTCCACCAGAAGTCACCCTGAAAACAAAGGCTGCATTATAGCCTCAAACAATCATCTACATTATGAATAAATCTAACATTTTCCACGATTGTTGACCGAGATTCAACCCTTTCACTTACTGGGATTTGTTGCTTTCATTTAGTCAATTTGTTCGTAATGTCACAATCGATTAATCAATAATCAAGAAAATAGATTAAAATACAAGAATATTATGTCATAATTACCTTTATAATTAGCAGATTGCAGGTTTTATTTCATCTATTAGCAGCTTCTCATTGAAAGTACATTTCTTTACAGTGGTTCCACACCAGTAATCAGCAGCTTCCTCAGTTTCTCACATTGACCGTGTGTCATATGTGTTGAATCCAGCTGGGTTACATGTTATAAATGAGAGTGTGATGTTTGTCGCTGTATACCAGCTCTGATTCGCTGGTGACCTGTGTGTGACCTGGGTGTAGGTAGAGGATGCATGTATCCCTCCTTTCGCCCATTGTCAGCTGGGATTGGCTCCACCCCCTTCTGCGACCCTTTGGGGATGTGATCCAGATAATGTATGGATGTGTAGTCATCTGCAGATAGACTGTGTGTTTCTTTCCATGCTGTGGGATTGTGTTGTCATGTTTTCCTTCAGTTTGCTGATTTATTATCACTGAAAACTTTCCGTCTTCTTCCGTCATAAACTTTCTGAATGTTCAGTTTTTGGATGTTAAATATGAAATCTCCCTGGGAGGGAAGCAGGAGGCAGTAAAACGTGATAACCTGTCGACAGGCCCGATACTGAGAAGTTCTACCTGAGGAGTTTGATATATGAGATCTCTATCAGTCTGCTGCTTTCAGTGTGAACGCTTGGATGAGACTCAGACTCAGACACCACACTTGGAAACCCAGCGTGCAGGGAGAGCAGTGGGTGAAAATTCCGATGCTGGGCACAGCGATGACCTAGATTTGCTCCCACCAGGATCTGTCACTCCGGCAGAAACAACACAGGATCCTAAGGGGCTGCAAATACAAACAGCAAATCCCCAGCAGCTCCGAAGCTTTAGAAAAGTGTCATCGGCTGCATGTCTGTCTGTGTGTGTGTGTTGTTTGTTCTGCTGATCACAAGGTGCACGGTGTGTGTGTGTCTGTGCACGGCAGCGAGAGAGTGGCGTCGGCACATTTCACAGGAATCTGGATAACAAGCTGGTGGGAGGAGTCATGTTCCAGATGTGCACCGGGTCTGAGAGACGACAGAAACCCAGCAGCTGTTTACCATGGTGCTTCTATATGATGCATTCGGAGCGTTTAGCTAACATATACATATATACCCTAATTGATTTGGGTTATTTTTAAAGAAAATAAATCTGTGTTCATGGATCAACACAAACAGAAATCAGGCTGGTTTGATACAATCTGGAAAAACTGGTGAAAACGACATTTATTTATCTTTGTGCTGTACCGAACATCCCAGGAGCAATAAAAAGAATAAATGGTTTAGTGTTTTAATAACTATTTGGTACATTTCAAAAGCAAAAACTATCCAAGCAATTTGTAATATTGCTTGGTTTAAAAAAAACACATTTGAATATGTTATCCTGAGTTCTTAAACTTAGATTTTATAGATAACGATAAAATTGATTACGATTATTATCAACTACTTTAAGACAAGGTGACCTACTCAATAATAATTTTTATCACATTAACAGAGGATCTATATCAGAGCTGTCGATGAAATGGTAGCGTCTGTTTCTAGATTATTCCAATGAATAAATTGGCAAACTAAATATTTTCGCTCCAAGTGTTTTAATTTAAGTTTAACCAGAGAAGAGCATTAATACTATGGGAGATATTTGATACGAAACCAGATACTTTGGGCACATTGATATATCGTAGTCGTCCTTATAGCCATAAGATGAAGGCATGTGAGCTAACAGGCTCATGTATTGATCGCTGACAGACCACTGGGGTGTTCCTGATGGTTTCCAGTACAGATCGTTGTGTTACGTCGAGGGAATAATTGGTTGATATTCCATCAGAGGTTGAGATTGATTATCTGTGGTTCTGGTTATCCCTGTACAGTGATCCAGTGGAGACGTGGTCCAGTGGGATGAGGATAGGACATTTCTAAGGTTTATGTTAAAAAATTAGTTGGATGGATACACACAGATCAACTTCTTGTGACCGTTTGGAGTCAAATGAATCTGGAATCACAACCATGTGATTCATCAGTGTAGCTTGTGTTTTAGATTCCTCTGCTTCCGCTCCTGAATGAACTGATTCACATTCAGTTGATCGGCTCCAGCAGCAGCTCCGGCTCGCACCATTGTTTGCATTTCAACCACAAGCTGGCTGCCCTGCTTTCTTATGTCCTCCAAGTGAGTCATGTGGTCAAAGACCATGTGCTCACAAAACCCTCCTCAGACTCCCCCCCGCCCGCCCCCTCCCCCCACCCTGAGGTGGCCTCTCTCCGTGCTTTGTCGCTTTTGCTCCTTCCCCAGTCAGTCAGTCAGTGTGCGCCGGCAGCCGGGCAGCGACCTTTCCGACCTCTTTAGCACTGATTGGCGTAGCGTGGCTCTCGGCTTGGCTGCACTCTCTCTCCTCCCCGGGCCCCTGGTCTTACACTGGGGGGGGGGGGGGACAGAGGCCGTGAGCAGCCATCAGGACGGTGGTCACCAGCTGCACTTCAGGTTCATCCTCTCTGAACTGCATCAGCACTGAAGTACATTTATAGAATTTAATATCAAGGCACTTTGTAGGCTTGAATTTCTTTGGCGTGTTAAGGTTTCCTGCCCCAGGTGAGAAAGACTCGTGAGCTACTAGCCTGGAACTGCACTTTCATTATTAACAAGTGATAGAAGTTCTGAGTTGTGTCTTTTCATATTCAATTTGTGTCTGAACATGTGAAAGTAACACTCCACACTAGAGCTGAACGGGCCTGGAAGGTGCAGAGTGTACTGAGGCGGTTTTTCTGAAAGGAACCTGTTCACTGAAGGTCGAGCTGCACATGCACTGCAGTCTATTTGTGCCCATAATAAAATCAAAGAGTCACATCCATGTGATTTATGGATAATATATAGCCTGTCATGAGCCCAGGCACCATGAGAGAGCACACGTACACACACACACACACACACACACATGCACAAGGAAACGCACACACATTTAGCCATCCAACAAGATTTAATGTCATAGTCTGGAATCTTATGTCCGTCAAAGTGGAGACCTACATAAAAATGGAACTACAAAAAGAAAGAGGGAAGAATAGAAAAGTCTTGTAGTTTATTTTGGCTCTTTCTCTCTCTTTCTCTCTCTCTTTCTTACTCTCTCTCTCACACACTCACACAGACACACACACACACTGGCAGTAACAGCTGGGCTTCTTAGGTAAATTGAATCAGCCGCTCCCTGGTCAGCCGGGCTCTTGTGTGGCCCCTGGCGCGGAAACTCAAGCCATCAGATTGATTTTCGTCCCTCTCTCTCCATCCACCTCCCCCTGATTCATCTCGGTGTCTCACAGCTGCTCCGACTACTCGTCTGGATCCGGCAGAGGCGGTGTGGGGGGGGGGGAACTGGCCTCGGCCTTCTGGACCAGGTTCTCCTCCTCCTCCGCTGGTGCTGGTCGCTCTCTGGGTGACAGGCTGTGTGTGTTGGTGTCTTCTGGGAGAAAAGCTTATGTAACGTTTCTCGTCTTTTATCTTTCATCCCCACACCGGTCTGATTCAGAGACAGAAAAAAAAAGAAACAGGGTCAGTCCAGCTCCGGTTAATCTCTTCTTCTTGGCCTGGCAGCCTGGAGACGGCACACACACACACACACACACACACACACACACACACACACACACACACACACACACACACGTATCTCTTTGAGCTATTTTCTACCTGACTTCAGGTCCTGCCCTCGGACCTGTCCTCCATCTAAGCCTTCAGACTCCGAAGGCCATTAAAGAGATATTTCACCAGAACCCGGCCTCTGGTTCCCCGGGCTCTTCTTCCAGCTGGAGGGAGGGAGGCGGGTCAGTCGGGCGTCCCGGTGATTAGCCTGCTGGCCTCTCTCTCTCTCTCCTGCAGGTGACTGATGTTTCACCAGCACACCGGCTGCAGTGTTTGGCCTAAATCGTATTTTGAAGGGGTCCTGGGATTTAAATACATTAGTGATAAGAGGGGGGGAGGCGGGACAGTAATATTCTGCTTCTCTGACTCAGTGTGTGTGTCATCAGAGTCTGTGTGTGTCCAGGCTGCTGCTGATCAATCAATTGAATTGTATTTGTAAAGCCCAGATTCACAAATCCTAGTTTGTCTCTTAGGGTTTAAGGAGGTGAAGAGATTCTTCTGTTCTTAACTCTCAACAAGAGGAAGGAAAATCTTCCAAAACAAAACCTTTAACAGGAAAACATAGAATCCTCCGATGAGCCACATGTGAGGATCCCAACATTGATTAGAAGAAACAGTTTTTAACATAATGGAAAACTGGGTCAAGGATTTATATATCAGAATTTAATGAAGGGAGCAGCAATGACAAAGGAATGTGTTATTGCCAGTAATGGTAGAAATCCTCCACCTTTTTAATGTATTTTTGTTTTGTGCTGTGATGTGGCTGAAAGTAAAGTACATTAAATGTACAATAATAATTATTCAAGGTATTTTAAAGCAAAACTTTCCATATATTATGTTTCTTAGTGTTTCCTCTCTAGGTGACAAAGCAAAGTTCCACCTCAGAGCAAATCTAAAACATTTTCTAGCTGCTCTTCGTTTGTGTTTATTAAAAACATCATATCCGGGTTGTTCCTTGAAACTGAAAGTAGTTTGTTTTTGCTCACAAATTAACTCTTTACTCTCAGAAGCTTCATGTATTGATGCTTTTAGTCTCTTTCTTGACGTTTTTTCTTTCCTAATGAATCATGAAACAGGATAAAAATAACCCGGCGCTCACGACAGACTCATGCTTTGTGTAACTTGTTTGTTAATACACAACGTCTCATTAACTCTGACCTTGTGAGTGTTTGCCTGCCGCTCCACTCTGATCACAGACTTAATTGACGAGCAGGAGATAAGACCGAGCGAGTCGAGTGTACAAACAGTAACTGTACACAATAAATCATGCATGATAGATTACTGTACGAAAGCCTTTAATCCAGAGGTAGAGCTGGTATGGATGGTCTTTTGGCGGAGAAGATAAGTGTGTGTTTGTGTGTGTGTTTGTGTGTGTGTGTGTGTGTGTGTGTGTGTGTGTGTGTGTGTGTACACCTGATGCGGCAGATTAATGCATGTACTGTATTAAATTAAATGTAAGATAGAGTATGAGCTCTCCTCTGCAGCAGCTGCGGTGAGGGAAACGCCCCTGCCACACAGGTTGCATGAGTGCGGACGTGTGTGTGTGTGTGTGTGTTTTAGAGAGCTGGAGTGTGTGAGAATGAAGAGTGAGAGAGTGTGTGTTTATATGTGTGTGTGTGTGAGAGAGAGAGAGAGTGGGAGGTAGGTTGTGAGTGAGTATGACAGTGCAGGTTATGTGATCGACAGTCTGCCTCACTCATCTCTCACACACCTCTCGTGCACTCTTACCCACGCTGCACAAACACACACATAAAACACACACACACACACACACACAGTGACGGGCTGCGGGCTGTTGAGTGCTCGCTCTGAAGTGAGCACTTCTGTTTGCATTTAAAAGAACTGGACCGGCAGCGGGGAGTTTCCAGCTGCTGATATTACTAATGTTCCTCTCGTTTCCTCGACGTGAATCAGAAGCGAGCGGGTGACGAGCGAGAGAGGAATCAAACCATTAGACATGAAAACACTTACAGGCTCTGAGACTCTCTCTCTCTCTGTCGTGCTATTCAAGTGTCAGGTGGTTTTCTGCGTCTATGAGCTGATGGAAAAAAGTAAAACACCTTTTATTGACACTTAAAGGTGTTGGTTTTTGGTATTGGGATGTTTATGGAGCAGGAACCAGTGTGATGTGGTGGATTCAAGATTCAAGATTCAAGATTCAACATTCAAGATTTTTATTGTCAAATGCACAGAGATAACATGAAGCAGTCGCTGGAAATGAAATACTTGGGTCACAGGCTCTCTTTAAGCAATGCTCAGTAGTTTCAACCAAAAAAATAAAATAGAAATAGTATAAAATAGAATAAAATAGAATATCAATAAAATAGAATATCAAAAATTAAAACAGAAAATAAAATATATATATCTAAATATATATCTTTACAGATGAGGAGAAAAATAAAACAACAATAGTTCAATTTGTGCAGTAGTGCAAATATTCAAATATGTGTTATTACGGTGCTGGTGCAAATATGCAGATATGCCAGGGTGCTGGTTTGGTGGAGTTATTGCTGTTCAGAGGAGTTTAAAAGTCTTATGGCCTGGGAATCTGTACTGCAGCTGATACTGACCTCATTATGCAAATTAAATATCGGACATGAATCTGAATCTAAATCTTAATGAGCAGATCAATGCTCCATTTTACTTCTGTTGTGCAAAGCTGTGAACGTCTGATATATTATCTTGCTCAAAGTTTAGAGAACGTGTTGAAGTAGAAAGCGACAGAAGAGCTGAGCGGACACGGTTGAGGGGGGAAAGACGGGAGGAGGGAGGAGGGACGGCGCAAAGGTAAACAGGAAGTGACCACCGCCTCCGACCCCCACGCACCCACTTCCCCATATGTCATTTCCTGTATGTGGACGTCTGCTCACTCGCTCAATTCGTTCATGTGACATTTTTCACCGAGATGTAGAATACCTCCCTCCTGTGTGTGTGTGTGTGTGTGTGTGTGGGTGTGTGTGTGTGTGTGTGTGTGTGTGTGTGTGTGTGTGTGTGTGTGTGTGGAGAGAGAGAGAGGGATGTGACATGTTACATTGCACATGACGGACTGTGATGCATTGATATGTAGGTCAAAGCTGTGTTTATGCTTCGTGTGTGTGTGTTTGTGTGTGTGTGTGTGTGTGTGTGTGTGGGAGGAAACTCCTAATAGCACAGTGCTAGTGTGTGACCCATTTGTTGGCAGAGAGAGTTAAATCCTGCTGATCATGCAGTTGTCACACACACAAACAGTGGATTGAGTAAATGTGTGTGTGTGAGTGTGTGTGTGTGTGTGTGTGTGTGTGTGTGTGTGTGTGTGTGTGTGTGTGTGTGTGTGTGTGTGTGTGTGTGTGTGTGTGTGTGTGTGTGTGTGTGTGTGTGTGTGTGTGCGTGTGTGTGTGCTGTCAGGTCTAAGCCAGTGTGGCAGGCCGACGTTAAAGATGCATCAGTTTTTACAAACACAGGCTCAGTGGGACGCTTTTTTTATGGAACTCTTTTCACGGCTTCCTTTGTCTTGCGTCCGCCCCCCCCTCCTGCAGGGGGTCAGAGGTCAGAGTGCAGGTTGCCTGCAGAGAAATGCCCTGGAACTGGCAGCGGCAATAACTTAAGACTGTTCAGTGGAAAACATTTAACAATTAAGGCTTTGTAGAGATGTTCCAACACCATCCTCTCCCCCTCTCACACCCCTCAGGATACAGAGGACTGATCCAACACGAGTGCATTTAAAAATAACTTAAAAAGCATATTTTAACATATATAATATTTAAAATGCTGTTTTGCTGTCATTGCTGTATAGCATTTAGCTAGTTTTGTAATTGGCATCACTAGTTCCATCCCTGGAAACTGAAGCATTGGTACAAATTGCAGTTTTCAAGATTGGAAACATTTGAGCGATATCTGGCTAATGCTAAACTATCGTAAATCTCTTCTTCTTCTTCTTCTTCTTGTCTCTTAAAACAGCATTTACCACTAGCTATATTCAGTGCATCTGCTGTTTTGGAGTCGCAAAGAAGAAACTGTAACTTTAAAGACGTGGTATTGGATCAGTTCATATATTTACGTGCTCCCTGATGCCCGACTCAGCATCTGAGTTATTTCCAATACTGGTATTGGAACATCTCTTTTGACGTTTTTTAGTCTAGACCTCCCCAGAATGTCTGGATCTGGACTTTCTCCTAAGTTTGCCTTTCACACCTGAACAACCCAACAGTAGATTCTCTGCTAAGACGCATTCACAAACACCACAGAGCTGAGGCCTGGCGCTGCAGAGAATATTTCATTTACATCATCTACACCTCTTATCATCAAAAGCTCTCTTGACAACTTCGATGGTGTTTTCTACATGTTGTTATAAAACGTAATCAACACAGAGAATCCTGCTTTGGATCTCCTGCTGTGTTCTCACATTGACTCATTGGGAAGTTTTTACAAGGGAACTGTTTTTTACAAGGCGACAGGCCCGAGAAGAGAATCTCTTGAGCCTCCAGAGAAGGTCTGGAGATCCTCCCGAGTTCAGTGCAGGTCTGAAAGCATCTTAACGCTCCATCTGCATTATTTTAAATTACAAATGACAGCAGAATTTCATCTTATGGAAAGAAAAAACAGGAATATATCAATGAGAGCTACATCTTGAGGCCCTTACTTTAAGGAGACTAATGAGACAGGAGGGTTTTTATAGAAAGCTCTCGCCCTCCAGCAGCTTCAGTGCAAACCTCCTCAGCCATTACAGCTTCTATGAGTCACTGAAGAACTCCAGTTGATTAGATTTGATTGCAGAGGTGCAGCAGTTTTTCCAGGCGGCTATAACAGGCCTGAGATCAGAGCTGAGAATATTATGTAATCCCCCTGTGTGCTGCCACCCCCTGTTGAAAATGAATCATCACACACACACACACACACACACACACAAATACAGAATGTACCCGTGTGCACATCATAAACCTGATGCATATTCTCAGTCACACACACACTGTGCTGCTGCTTTAGTTAACACACATCGATCACACCTCACTCCTCACTCACACTTATGCTCTCACACTCTCAGTAGTTTCTCAGGTGGTCGTCCTGTGAGTCACTTTGAGCTTCAGGGAAATGACGTCAGCCACAGTGTTGTTCTGTCACCTGCAAAGTTTGAGAATGATGTAAAAGTCACTTCAGGTCTGTGGCCGGCTTTGAACAGCAGCTTCCTTCAAGTAGGTCAAACTGCGGATGTAATATCCACAAGGGGAACACATTAAAATTACCACTGAGTAAAAAGATTATTACTGGCATTATGGTAAAGCATGATAGTGACTATTAAAGATATGACTCATGTTAAAGGTCCCCTGTGATACTGGAATATCTCCCACCTTGTTTCTCTTCTCCCCCTGACATGAAAATTAGATATCTTCCCTCTCTGTTGGGTTGTTTGTTTGTTAGTTGCTCGGTTTGTTGTCAGCTGGATTACACAAAAACTGCTGAAGGGATTTCCACAAAGCTTAGAGGAAGGATGGGACTTGGTCCAAGACAGAAACCATTACACTTCGGGGCGGACCCAGACAAAGGGGAAGATCCAGGAATCCCTTTAAGTCTGCAGCGTTTTGGACAAATTCTCCTATTTCCTCTTGGACTACTAGAGTTCAAACCACCACCAGGGCCCATCTGTCCCCTTCAATGAATATGCCAAATTTCCCCCATCAAGATTCGTGAGTCATTCCCTAAGAATTTGATATAAAAATTATAAAAAACCCATCTACCAGTTCCTCTACCTCTAGTTTCTACGTGCGCTTTAAACCACATCCTGTAGTTTTGAGGGCAGAGGCCGATGCGGCGCCCTGATAACAGCCCAGCGCAGTTTCACCTGAGCGGTAACAGAATCTCCTGGTTTCCAACGAGACATATAAGACCCTGCGCCGTCTCTCGAATTACTGAAGGAGCTTTATCCTCGGATGAATGTGATTACTTCTATCGAGAGGCTGATGAATCCCAATCAGGAGCTGAAACAACCGAGTGTGTACGCCCTCTCATCAAGAGTCTGTTAATCAGGGACACACACACATTAAGGACAATTAACCAAGTCCTGCTCTTATCTCTCAGGGTCGCACACGCCCCAGTGCGGGTCTCACTGGGCTTCCGGTGATTCTGTTGTTCCCAGAGAGAGAGAGAGAGAGAGAGGGAGAGAGAGAGAGAGAGAGAGAGAGAGAGAGAGAGGGGTCTGATGGGGTCTGATTGAGCACCTGAGCAGGAAGCAGCTGGAAGGCCTTGATTACCCTGGACACACACACACAAACACACACACACACACACACACACACACACACACACACACACAGACACACACTTTAGACCTCATTGACTTCCCATGTTGAATTATAAGACATTATATATAGAGGTTGTCGGTGCTGTGGTGTTGCAGCGAGGTGGGAATGGAAACACGGAGGTCGTGCCAGGGACCCGAGCGACCACACCCCCCCCCCCTCTCCCGCCCGGGTCGATGACGCAGCCGCAGTCTCACCTCGTGATGTCGACTTTTAACACACACCTCAGGAACATGACTCAGAGCTGAATACTTAACATCTTCCAGTCCTGCGATGAAGCCGCGTCTCCTCTACTCGTTTTTTCACCTGGATTTCAAAGGTGAAAGGTCATTTTAGTTTGACCTTAAACAAAAAACACAAAGTTCAGCAAACAATCGCTGAGTCTTTTGGGGTCAGCGGCTTCAGTTGGTTTGGTCCGGTGCTGTTTCGGGTTAAGAACCAGCTGAGAACAATCCTTCAGACCTGGTTACCCTCACCAGGAGAGGAAGAGAGGTGTCAACAGTCTCTTTGCAACAGGAAGCAGCAGAATTTATGGGAAATGTCTGTTTTTGATTTGTGGTTGTGCTGCTGAATCTCAATCGCTTTCTCCATGAAATGCAAAAAGGAAAAAGAGTAAAACATTCCTTAAGATTCCCCACAGCCAAAGATAATCTGTAACTTTATTCATTTTTTCTCAACATGCCAAAACTCCTTTTTGCCAATAAAATAATATATTTATAGACAAATTGTTGCAAAAGCAGCAACGTTTTATTTCAACTGTGACTTCAGTTGTTTAATGATAAAAGTGTCGAATAGATGTTGATGTCATTGTTTAATATGGATTCTTAAGTTTGTTTGTGGGTGGCAAGAAGAAAAATAGATGAATTATTAACGAAGATAATCTTGATATTCTAAAAAAGACGACTTTATTTCTATGTTGTTGTAGAAAATGTGTGACTGTCCCTTTAAGTGGGCTGACTGTGTGCAGCTGCTCAGCATGCTAAAGTCTGGTCACATCGAGTAGCAGCAGACAGCTACAGTGATGTACACACACACAGACACACACACACACACACACACACACACACACACACACACACACACACACATCCACCCACACACACACACACAGTGGGGTAATTGTCTGTTAGGGGCTTGGCAGAAGTCCCATCCTGCACAGCTGCCCTGGGCCACTACACACACACACACACACACACACACACACACACACACACACACACACACACACACACACACACACACTGACAGACAGACACACAAACAGACTCATGGCCATGTCACACACTCTGATGTTTTACTCACACATCTTTCTTTAGGACTTTTCAATAGCGAGTCATAAAGAAAAGCAGATGACTCATTTTCATTCAGGTTCAGTTTAATGAGATTTGTTCAGCTGCCGGAGTTCATCATCACGTCTTTAATTAATAACTTGATGATGAACTCACGTGTTATTTGTTGTCTTGCACTGGTCAATTTGAGAAATATGACATTATTGATATGTCTACTAGAGCCCGACCAATATGGATTTTTGGGGCAGATCTCAATACCAATACTAGGTAGTAAATATGACCGATATCGTTAAATCGGCCGATATACAAATCAAAACAACATTTGATTCCTGAGATGTCGTTATTCAATCTTTCTGGAAGTGTGTTACCACAAACTTTATTATAAATAACTATAAATAAAAAGAAAACAACATTACAACCAAATATATAGAACTTAAATGAAGTGCTCATCTAGCTTCACCATTAGATTAGATTAGACTAGGTTCAACTTTATTGTCATTGCACAGTACAAGTACATATACAACGAAATGCAGTTTAGCGTCTAACCAGAAGTGCAAAAAAAGGCAGTAAAAGTGCAGAGTATTGTGCATATTAAAGTGAAAATGTAAATAAATAAGATCTGTACAGTAGGAATATATATGGAATATTGCAGTATTAACAGGAATTGTAAGATATAAGGACGATGAATACACTATGAGCAGGATAAAAATATAAATATATATAAATATGAATACACTATAGGCGGGGTTATACAGTAGTAAAAAAAGTAACAGTAGTGCAAATGTACAAATGTTCCAATGATCAGTGGTTGGAGGAGGGTGTGTGGCAATAAGAAGTATATGGTTAGCATTATGTTTATATATTGATATTGATATTGAGGCCTGAAAACCTGTTTGTGCTCTACAGGCCAATTCTTCATTTATGACCCAGTACCTGTACATTATATATAATCTCCCATCACTTTGTGTTAATTATCAGCAGCTGTTTGCCTGCAGCTAACCAGGAAAACACTGTACCTGCTCAACACCAGCATGTTAGCATCTTCACAACGAGCTCATCTGTTAGCATTTAGCTCATTTAGCTGATGAAGACGAGGGATGAAGACCAACACAATCCTGATGTGCTTTGTATTGTATCTGCAGACGGTCTATTTTTACCCGGCGCTCACTCACGCTTCCTGCGCCTCTTCCCACTGCAGAGCGGGTGACCTTTGACCCAGATCCTCCGCCGCCGTGTGGTCCAGTCAGGGTTGTGTAGTGTAGTGTTGTGTTGTGTGTCAGACGCACATGACTTCCTCCTGCAGGCTCACGTGTCCCGATGCGGGTCGAGCTCACTGATGCCAGCACTGAAGGAGTCAGATGCTCGGCTGCTCGCTCGGTGAACCGCTGCCGGAACTGTTCGTAGAAATGATTTATATATATTTACTCCCTCCTCTGTTGGGGCGTTGAGTGTTAACTGGGACGACACTGGGATCAGTGGAGTTGACCCAGCTGTTTACAGGACAGATGTTTGCAAAGCATGAATGAGGGGGAACTCTTTTATTTCATTGTGGAGGCTTTGACGCTCATCACATTCGCTGTGTGTTATCACAATGAGTTTTTAATTTCCTCTATAGACGATTGTTAGATCCACTCCGGTCTGGATATGATGAATTCATCCCAGTGACTCGTTGCTCTCTCGCCCTCACGTCTCCGTTCTGTCTGATTCACTCGATAATTAAGTAAATAGAAGCCGGTGTGTAGAAGTCCAGGCCACGGTTTGTTGTGTGTCATTACTCACTGTGTCGAGAGGATACACAACATTTATCTCTCAGTGATTTCTGCTCAGCGTTAAGTTGGTGTAAATTACATTTGAAGACAGATTTTTTTAAGTAATAAACACGAGTTCAGACTCGGAGTAATAACGAAAGGAGCCGGTTATGAAACAGATTGTTAATCAGAGCGATGGATGGCAGGAAGGGAGGAATGCCACGGTCTAGACTTCCCTCTTCCTCTCCTCCGTGCAGACCTGCAGACGGAGGAGTAACAGTTCTCTTGACACTTTGTCTCCATGATGTGGACGGGTCTCTCACTCACTCTCTCTTTTCTGTCTCTGTTACCAAAACAAACACACACACCCACACACACACACACAAGAGAGGAGTTGTTGTGAGACTGTTACATCTCATGTGATGTGAAACAGTGATCTGCCTTTTCTACCACGCCCCCTGTCTGCTGTTGTGGTAACTGCACCCTGGCAATAAGAGGACAGCGTAGCAGGAATGATGAATTTCCGGATTAGTCGTCTTGGAGACGTTCTGCCTTCAACCTGTTTGTCATTAAGATGCTTGTTCCTGAGCGTCTGAAGAATGAACAGACTGTTCCAGCTCAGGCTTTCACTCTGTGTCGTCTCCAGTGTTCTGTGTTATCAGCTGATTGTTGTTCCCCTCCAGCCGACACTGTTAAGAATAACTCAGCAGTGTGCAGCCGCCGGCCTCCGTGGTGTCAGACACGAGCTGTTGATCTGAAATTATAGACTTTTTATTATTAGAGCTGCACGGAGAACGGTCTGGTCGTTTAGTCTGAGTGGAGAGAGAGACAGTGTCTGCACGCTGGAGCTGATCGTCTGGCAGTTTCCTCATTTCAGAAAACAAAACCTGTGGCTCATAGATCTAGCTTTATATTTTTGATTGTCTGTAAAGATGAAACGATAATTTGTCTTCTCCTGAAAACCGTTTGGGACATTTGGTCAAATATCAAGATGTGATCGATATTTAATCTGTAAATCTAGAACATGATTAGAAGCTTTATCCAGAATTAAAATGTGATTAAGTACAAAACTGTCACTGTTAACACTTGTAGGATATGATTCTGTTCTCCTGCTCTCACTAACAGTATTACTGTACTATCCATGTTATACCACGTGTAAATGTTGCTGTACTGAGCTGGAAAATGGGCCATGGTCACACACATAAACACACAAACCCACACACACAAACACACACATACACACAGAGCCAAGGACGGGAAGTGGAGACCAACAAAAGTTGTGTAAACATCATATTTTAATCCAATGGACAAATATGAAATGACAGCACAGAGCAGCTCCTGCATGGATTCACCTCCTGCTCCTTTGTTTCTGTCCTCTGACTCTCCCAGCCTCTTACATCGATCCAGGCACACACACACACACACACACACACACACACACACACACACACACACACACACACACACACACACACAAACACATTTTTATATTCTGAGCCCCACTCATCAGTCTGGGGAATTGACAAGAGTCGTCTCCACATAGAACCACATTTTGTCTGAGTGGTGACAGGATGTGTGTGTGAGTGTGTGTGTGTGTCTGTGTGTGTGCATGCTCTGGGTGTGTCTTAGACCTAGGTGGGTTACAATAGGTGTGCGTCACATGGTCTGCAACATGTGCATGCAGGGAGGGGTGTGTGAGTGGTTAACGGCGCTACCTGACACAGCTTCCCGTTTCATACAGACACACACAGCTTGTTATGTGGTTTGGAACCTTTGTGTGTGTGTGTTTGTGTGTGTGTGTGTGTGTGTGTGTGTATGTCTGTGTGTGTGTGTACACCTGTCACCTGTGAACAAACAGCCTGGGCTCTCCTGCTCATTAGGCCTCTTCAGCACCTCTGCCAAGACGTACAGCTTCCCTGCAGAGAGCGTACACACACACAACTACAGACACACACATGCAGACACACACGTGTTCACTCTCATACTCATTTACGATAACAGACACGAGTACACACATGCTGACTGTGAAAAGGCAATTATCCTACCTACAGCATAGTGCTCATCATCACTTACATCCACGTACGCCGTCCTCTCCTACACACACGGTCACACACAGACACACACAGACACACACAGACACACACAGACACACACAGACACACACAGACACACACCTCTTCCTCCGGGCTCATTCACACCAGTCCGGTTGGTCCATTATTCATCCTGAGCTCACATGGAGAAGCACTAACCCTCAGACAAACTCACTGACTGCAGCACAGTGTAAAACAGATTTGCTTTCTGAGGCTGATAAACAAGTGATTATCCCCCCCCGCCCCCCCCCCACGAGGCTGCGCTGGATCCATTTTTATGTCGTCTCCGTGAACATGAAGGGGGGGGGGGAACCTGTGTGTAGCTCGGGTCCCAGTGATGGATGTGAGGCGGTGGAGATGATCTCCTGCACAGTGAGCAAGGAACAGCAGATTGGAATCCTCACTGCGGCTGGATCACAGGCAGGAGGCGGGAGGAGGAAACATGGGATTCAATATTGAAATATTACATGAGAGGAGGTTTTTCTTGAGAGTTGAATTGATTCAGAGGGTTTGTGGGTTTTTTTGTCAACACTTTTGCCTTTTTTGCAACTTCGCTGAAGAACTAGAGTAGAGCACAAACCTCATTCAAGGCCTGTTGGTCCCTTTAAAGCTCGGGGAAAGGAGAATATGCTCACAGTGTATTTGAATGGATTGTCGAAGTGGACGTGAGCACCCCCTACTGGCCCGACTTGATTGTTTTTACCGACTGTCGTTGCTTTGGTTTTCTTGGCTGGATGGAGATATTTTTCGTTAAAAACATATAGTCCTTGATATTGTTGATTTTCTTCATGGAAATCTGTCTTGTAGTTTTGCATAAACCTGCTAATAGACGATAAACAACAAACGCAGAAAACATTACGTCCTTGGTGGAGGTAAATTTCCTTTTGTTGGTTGTTTTTGATTGATTTGATTGAATATTTATTTAAGCCTCGGAAGACACATTGAGGGATAAGACCCTCATTTACAATGGTGCTGAGGGTACAATAAAAAAGTTGATACATTAAAAGTGAATACATTGAATAAATAGGAATGAAATAAATATGCATATATGCATATAAAACAATTCGTCAATAAAATAGTGTTAGGTTGTAATCTTACATATTTAATAATCTCTCACTTCTGTTCCTCCTCATTGCAGTGACAGACTTCAACAATGGCTTGGAGGCCAGTTCGGACTCGGACGACGAGGACAAGCTACACATTGTGGAGGAGGAGAGTCTGCAGGAGCCGGAGGCCGCTGCCGCTGCCGCTGCTGCCGCTGCCGCTGCCGCTGCCACCACCGAGGTGACCACGCCACAGGACAGCCAAGACGCCACCGCAACAGTATTACCCCCCAACGGCTCCTGGAATGGAGGTGAGAGGTCACCACAGAAACACGCTGCTCATCAGTGTGTTGATTATTCCAGAAAAGACAAACATAGCGTCCAAGGCGGAGCTAATAACTCATATTACTCATCTGTGCTCGGTGATGTGATGGATCTAATGTTCCAGTAGACGATGCTACTGTCGAGAATAATCACCCACTCAGCTCGTATCGAGTGCAGCCGATTCCGGACAGATGCAGACTCATGTTCCCTGTGTTGAATCTGCATTATTCTGCATTATTGTGCAAAAGTCGTACACAAACTGCCTCCCTCTTAATTAAATAATGTGCCAGGACACCAACACACACACACTCTGAGCGATCTGCTGCCAGGGTTGTTTCTGTAGGAAAACGCTCGAGTCAGCTGAACACATTTCAGATCGACGGAGAAGCAAAGAGCGACGAGCAGCCGGAGAAGCTGAGCAAAAAGAGGACGTGAAAGAGTGAGAACGTGAGGAAGGCAGATGGAGAAGAAGAAGGAGGGAAAGTAAACACGTCTGAGGAATAGACACGCATCAATAAGTCTTTAAATAATGTATAATCCCGCCTGCAGTCGTGCAGACGTTTGCCTGCATAATCTGCAGCTCTCACATCCAGTAAACCTGGATAAATCCCACACCTACTCTATAAGGTTATGCTTTTAATAATACAGCACTCTGCCCCCGGGGTCAGCTCTTTATAGGCTTCATGTGTTTCTGGAATCTGTGTCAACACCGAGGACTGAAAACAAAGAAAGACGACGCACCTCCACATCGACCCTGTATTCAGGAATCAAGACCAAATATCCAAGATGAGAAGTGAATCTTTGTCCTGGGTTTCATTTACATATTCCTGAACATTGATTTATTTGTGGCGGACTGAGGCACATTGATTTTCCTTTATTCATTATTGCTTTTATTACACAAGTCGGCAATATCCCAGTTTTCCAACAGCACATTGGGGCTGTGGTGATAATGGAGTCGGTCTGTAAAATGTCAGAAATAGTGAACAATGGTCATCAATAATATCCTTACGCCCTGATCTATATCTTCTGATGACTTGTTCTTTCTTTCCACCACTGAAGAATCTGAAATGTGTTAAGGCCGGCTTCTGCGTTTTCACGGGCCCGGAAGCGTAAGAGCTCTTCCGGGCCCCTTAAGTACTTACGTATCCCTTCTAAAGGCTCTTATATACTACTACGAGTCCGTTTCTCGGAGAGGTCTCAGCGGAAGACAAAGAGTCTTTTTGATTTTTACTTCTCCGTCAGTCTACGTCCGGAAAAAATTCACCGCCAAACCCATAGGTGGCGCAACGCAAGACGAGCTCAGAGAAGCCTACCCCATTTGGGAAGAAGAAGTCCACGTGTCTCTGTTGACATGTTAGCTCCTCCCACACACTGAACCATGGCAACTAACAGAACTAAATAAAGTGACACCCAGCGGGTCAAAATGCTGATGTAATCGTTTCTTAGCGCAGCGATTCCCCGGTCTTGTTTCCGAACTGTGTTGCTGATTCCACAGCTTGAATCTGCTTGAGGCTACATGTAGCTAGAAGCTACATGGCCCGACGCCCTCGGAGTGGACGTTTCACGACGGATAGGGCGGTCTTATCTGTCCGTAATAGAAAAAACGGAGAGGCATAAATTGGCCTTTACGTGCTTACGTGCGTCGCCCAATTTTTCTAACTAGACGGCAAAGCTCCGCAAGCCTCACATAGCCGGCAAGGCTGTGATTGGTCTGCTAACTACATCATTTCCGGAGTCGCATTTCCGGTTCATGCCCGATAATACCGGCGGAAACCACGGAAGATTTAGAAGAACGAATATGGACCAAATAGAAGAGCGCTTGGCAGAAGAGATCCGAAACCATGACCACTAGTATAACCCGTCACTGACTGGTGGATTTGTCCACACACGAAGAAGAGCCGACTTCGACAAAAAACATTACTCCCCCTAGTGGTCTGGCGGGGAATTGCTTGGCAACACGCGCAACGCTTGTAAAACCATGAACGACAACGAGTCCTGCGTCACAACTGCGTGAAAAGCCGCAGACGCCGTTGCAGAAGCATGCGCCGGCCTTTAGTTTCCAGTCACATTAGACAACAAAATGCAGGAAATCTTCACTATTGACAAGCTGGAAAAATAAACATTTTCTACATATATCCTTTGAAATGTAACTGAACAAATAACCAGTTACTCAAGTTTTAGAAATCTCTATCATCTCTACAGTTTCTTTCCTCATCCGTTCCCTTTTGGAGACGGTGTGTTAACTGAGATATCGGTGAAACCACTTTGTAATGGGTTCCCTCATGAGCTCTGCTGGGAGTGTGTGTGGCCGTGGGGAGTCGACTCAGCTCAAACTGCATCTCGTTTGTCAGACGGGTTTTACTCGGCTCTGTGAGTCCACTTGTAGCTTCACACGGAGCAGGTCGGGTCCTGCAGGATTCTTCCCAGTTGGACCTTGTGTTGGTTCTCAATCCGTCCCGCTCTGTCCTTCCTCTTGCTCTGCCCATGTATGGTTTGAGAAGTTCCAGCAGCTGCAGGAAGCTCCGACAGAAACAGATGTTTTTTTTGTGGAAACTTTACGTCTTTACGTTGTGTTTTTCTTTTCACCTCCTGACAGCTTCTAAAAGCTCTTTAAAAACTCTCCCATTGAAAACCTGCACCGACTCTCCGCTAAGTAAGTTATCCGGATTAGCTTCTTCCCCAGAAACCATGACACAGCTTCACGTATACGCCAAACTGCAGAAGTAGCACGAGATTTAATAAGAAGAGTGCAAAGCCAAGTTTGCATTCAGCCCCAGAGGTTTGATTGGCCTGTGTTTACAGCGCTGTACAATGCGCCCCCCCCCCCCCCCCGTAATCCTCGGTTCCCCACAAACAGCTCAGCCCACGCCAACATCTGCCTTCATCTCAGCAGCCGTTAGCTACAGCCGAGCAGGAAACACTAAAACCGTGGAGACGGCGAGAATGTGACACTGGGAGATATTGCTCTGAAGGCTTGTTCCATTGTTGCAGAAGAAAGCCTTACATGGTGAGAGCCGCTCGCTCTCCTCCACTTTGTTTTCCTCCCTCTCTCTCGGCTCTCTCTCTCTCCCCTTTCTCCTCCGTGTACCTGATGCTGCTCAACACTCGCTGATCCTCTTTCATCTCTGTGTTCTTTTACCTCACTTGCTTTTTTTGGGGCCTTTTTTTACACTAGGCTCCCTACTCTACCTGTTTTCCTGTTTTCCTCCGCCCGCTAAGTCTCCCTCTTCAGATACTAGGTGAAATCCTCTCCTCTGTGTTTGAAGTGATAGCCGCTGCTGAGGATATTATTAACTGTTAATTATGCACAAAAGGTTTTCTGAGCTTGTTGTTGTTCGGTAAACATTAGGGTCACTTATTCAACTTTTCCTCTTTTTTGGTGGAGAAACTTTCTTCCATAACTTTTGCAGTCATAAATTCTGTCATATTTTCTAAATCCTTCTTCTGTAAGTTTCCAACTTTACTCTCCTGCTGAATCCAAACCCTTTATAGGCTTATTTATGTTTTACTGTGATCCTCAAACCTGAAACCATATCATATTATACAGTAAACCTGTAAATGATGGTGTGTTTTCAAACTTTCTTCTTTATTGGTGGAGAAACTTTCTTCCATAACCTTTGCAGTCATAATAGGGACGTGATTCTGTTGTTTCATATTCTCTAAATCTTTCTTCTGTAAGTTTCCAACTTTACTCTCCTGCTGAATCCAAACCCTTTATAGGCGTCTTTATATTTTACTGTGAACCTCAAACCTGAAACCATATCATATTGTACAGTAAACTAGTAAATGATGGTGTGTTTTCCAACTTTCTTCTTTATTTGGTGGAGAAACTTTCTTCCATAACTTTTGCAGTCATAATAGGGACGTGATTCTGTTGTTTCATATTCTCTAAATCTTTCTCCTGCAAGTTTCAAACTTTACTCTCCTGCTGAATCCAAACCCTTTATAGGCTTCTTTATATTTTACTGTGAACCTCAGACCTGAAACCATATCATATTATACAGTAAACCTGTAAATGATGATGTGTTTTCAAACTTTCTTCTTTAGCCTGATATCAGAGTTATTGGCAGAGAGGACAATGCAGAACAGAAATGCAGAGGAGATATGGATAATGGATTGATAGATGGTGTTAGGTTGTATCCACCAGAACAGTGCTACCAGAGCTGGTGCATAAAGGCTCCATTATGCTTCTACGTATCCGTGTCGCAGAGAGGGACGCAGGGATACCAGGAAGTCTTTTTGATTTTTGCTTCTCCGACGACCGTCCGTCTGAAAACAATTCACCGCCAAACAGTAGGTGGCGCAACGGAAGACAAGCTCAGAGAAGCCTACCCCATTTCTGGGAAGAAGAAGTCCACGTGTGTTTATTTACCTCGTAGACGGGATGTACAGGTGCTCGTACCTCCGGACCTCCTCCACTAGAAGCTCTTCAATGTTGCTATCCATATTCGTATCGTAGTTGTGTTTGGATTTTACCGTGGTCGTCTTATGATATATGGAAGCAAACCGGAAGTTTGAGGTCCGGAAATGTGAAATACGGAAATGGCGTCGTACGGAAATGATGTCGTTCGCGGACCAATCACAGCCAAGGGCTATCCGTGGGGTCTCCGAAATAAACACGGACAGTTCTCCACGGTGGAGAGGGCGGTCATCTGTCCGTGTCCGTCAAAACGCAGAAGCATAAAGGAGCCTTAAGATTTTAAAGAAAACAGCTTTGGACTCCTTATGGACATAGTTACTTAGTTTAAGTTAAAAATCTGCCACGTAGAGCAGAGAAAGGAAAGTTTATTTATTATCTGTATATTGTGCTTTTGACCCTTGACCTGTAATTTAGGATGGCAAACCTCTGTGTGCTCTAGTGCTACAGGAGTTTAACGTAAAGCATTCAGCTGGAGTGGCGTGCTGTGACCTCACCTGCTGTGTTCCACCTGCAGCAGAACTCAGCCTGTTCCCTCCTTTAGAAAAACATTAACGAAACCAGGAAGGAGAAAACGTTATTTTTTTTAGAGCCAGAGGAAGAACTCAAGACCGAGTTGGAGGGAAGTCATGGAAAAGTCATGCAATGCGGTGGAGCCACTCTGGGACCCCTTCAAAGAGTTTGCGTGATATTTTTGGATTGTCTGCCTCTCTCACTTCTTTATTTCCTCCTGGTCTGAGGCGGGGGGGAGAGTCGGTTGTTCTGTGTGTGTGTGTGTTGGGGGGGGAGATTAAAGTCTGCTACTCCCCCTGCAGTCTGGGCCGCACTGCAGCTCACATCCATCCTGACTCATAAATTCACCACGGACTCCCAGTGACAGGTTCTGGCAAGGTAGAGGAGTGCAGTGTGTGCTGAGTGTGTGTGTCTGTGTGTGTGTGTGTGTGTGTGTGTGTGTGTGTGTGTGTGTGTGTGTGTGTCTGCACAAGTGTGTTCTACTAAGTGTGTGTGTATGGACCAGATGATTTCCTGTTTTCATTCCCTTCTGATATTCCACATGTGGAGTGTGTGTGTGTTGCCTCGTTGTCGTTATTGTGCAGCTCTTTGAGAGGCATTAAGTGTAATTGTAGAGTGTGGTGGGAAAATATGCAGAGGTGTATCAGAGGAGAGGAGGGAGGTGGAGTGATGGAGGGAAGCATGTGAAGGAGAGAGAGAGGGGGGGGGGCTCAGAAAAACAAAGAGGGGCAAGAGAGAGATTTGGGGGAATCGTGAAATACTCATGGAGGAGAAGCAGCGATGAAGAAGAAAGGAGAAGAGGGAGATTTTGTTTTTGTGTCAGAGTGATCATCTGTAGAAATGATTTACCTGCACTATGCACTGTATTACTTTATACCTTATAATAGATATAATATTTGAGCATATTGCAAAACGACCACTTATGTCAGCAGACATTTTTATATTGGTATAAAATAAAGGCTTATTAAGATGTAGAAAAAACGAGAAGTAGAACTACGTCAGGTGATATTTTATTTTTTAAACTGCCATCTGAATAAAGTGATGAGGTGCTTCAGTTGACTGATAAAATCATATTTTTGCATTGCAGTAATAAATCTGCATGCGAGAAACTTTATGAAAAAGGCAAATCGTCTTTGCATTTACATATTTCTCAGGTTATGTTGCTCCGTAAATGAGCAGTGATTTGATTTGCAGGTTATATAAGCTACGTGTTACCTGGCGAGCGGCTCCTGCACTGTTCTACTGAGACGTCATTTCTATCACTTGCTGTTTGATCGCAGAGACTCACAACATGTGTGTAGTGATGTGAGGCTCTGACATTTAAAAGCTGTGATCAAAGTACACGTAGTCTTCATTTTACTGACTGAACGCAACTTCGTTTTCAGACTGTTTCCTCACTCTTTAGTTTTCAAACACAGCAGCAGAGTGTTTGCCGTGTAGAGAAAAAGAGGCTGAATGTGGACAGACCCCCGAGAAAGAATTCAGAGAGACGGAGAAAGAGAAAGAGCGAGACGTGAGTGAGACAAAAGGAAATGTAGAGCTGAGGAGGCTATGTGGGTAGAGAGGAGGAGGAGGAGGAGGAGGTGCAGCGAGAGGAAAAAGAAGAGTGAGTAAAGAGGTGGAGAGAGAAGCATGAAAGGTAGACGAGTGGGTCTCTGAGGGGAGAGAGATATTTGGACAGCTCTTAGATGAGATCATGGGAAACACAGATCTGTGCGTTAAATGTGAGGCTTAACGGGGCTTGGCCTGGTCCCGGCACTTTACGAGGACACACACACACGCACACACACACACACACACACACACACACACACACAGACACACGCACAGCTGCACCTGTCCCTGACAAGGCTCAGCAGGAGGAGGCGTGGCCTTTGGCACCGGGTCCGGGCCGGTCTCCATGGAGACACCGTTTTTTCCTCATCACTTTTTTTCCCACACAGAAAGTGACGTTGATCAATTTATTACACACACACCTCACACACACACACACACACACACACACACACACACACCCACACACACACACACACACACACACACACACACACACACACACACACACACACACACTAGTTTGGATTATGGGTAATGTAGGATCATAATAGAAACGTGATTCTGTTACTTCATATTCTTTAAATCTTTCATCTGTAAGTTTTCAAACTTTACTTTGATAAATACATCAAATTTAAATACATAACTTTGTTGTATTTATATACCCGTGTGCTGTTTTTCTTTGTAACTGTCCTTTAAGCGTCTGGATGTCTACGTTTCCCGTAGGATCAATAAAGTATTTATCTATCTATTAAATAAAAAAGCAGCTTGAGAATGCATCAGTCTTTAGTTACGCAACACAAACACGAAGCTTATTTCCCAAAACAAGGGCTGCGAACTTAAGTTGACATTTAATATATTAAAGATTAATGGTTTTGACCTTTTTTCTGTCGTTATTTGTTTGTAACGGGGATTTAAAGTCTTTCATAAATCTCGGTTTAGTCAAACGGAACCCACTGATTGTATAAAATGAAAATGCAGCAGAGCTTTGTATCAAAGGCAGTTCTTAAACTCTTCTCCTTTAGATCAAAGGCACAAATTCTGCTGTGATCATGCATGATTACATCTTCTAAAAAGTGCATTTAAAATGTCATATAGTTCCTTAGGTATTCAGCCTGTGGTGAGTGCATTTTTAAACATATACGTTCCTGTGTGTCTCGTACCTGAGGTTAATTTGAACAGAGGACTGTGTTTGGTTTTTAATGAGAGGAAGTGTTGTGGAGGACAGGCTGTGTCAGTGTTACGTCCCGGGGCCATTTTCCTCTGACGTGCCTCATTAAAATCAAGCTCGTTGGTTTAATTATTCCCGGTGAGGTTCAGTTGGTTCCAGGGAACCACGTTGTGTCACGTCCTCAGCAGAGCAGCTGTTCAGGCTGAAGTCAGACATCATCAACACGCTTCTATCAGGACATGTCAGCTGCTGCTGGATGTGTACGAGAGTTAAACGTTATGAATTAAGATGGTTTTTATTCCTGCAGAGCTCGGTGTTGCTTTTATCGCAAGGTCTTTAAGGTCTTTATTTCAGTGGAATCATTTCTGGTGTCATTTTGAATCTTGAGTTGCTTTCAGACTTGCTCTGAACTCCGGATATTTCCCTGGAATGCTCCGATGTGGTTGTATGTGAGAATGCAAAAGTCCAAATGAGAGGCTCTGGACATTTTGTGGAACTTCTCCCTTTGAAAATGTTCAGCGTAGATGATGTTAGTAGCTGAAAAACATAAAAGGAAACAAACATCTCAGGATGAAGCAGAGGTGCAATACGTGTAGAAGAGGCTTCGGTTTAATACAGAACAAGTCCAGTTATCAAGCTGAATAATTTAAGGGATTTTTAGCTGATGTTCCTTTCACCTTTCTCATCTTTGAATTTGAGAAAAATCTTAAATTAAAAACTCCTGAATCCAAATTTGGAGATTCTCCTCTTTTAACTCTGTCATCTTGACTCGAAGTGTTCAAAGGAATATCAACAAAATCAAGTGAACATCAAAGAGACATAAAATCATAACTATATGATTTTTAATTTCTTTCTCTCCATTGTTTGATTTTAGAAATATATATTTCAGACATTTCTCAGGAGTAGAAGTGGATTGTTGAAGAGGAGCATGACAAGGGATCATTAACAAGCCCTGCAGCGCTCTCTAGTGGTGAATCTGCAAAATAGAATCACAGTTAAGAAGTGAAATTCTTCAGAGAGTGAAAATACAGAATCATCTCTTCATTCAAAAGGAGGAAAAGTCTTTTTAATTACATCTTTCTTATAATTTGATGGTAGAGTTTTATAACAGCCAAATTAAATAAAATAGCAAGGTCCAAATAATCAGCTGGGTGGATAATTATTGGCCAAGAAAAGCAAATTAGTCCTTTTTAAAAACAGACTCAACCTGTGCTCCTGCTGCTCGTCTACCTCTGCTCTTCATCTTCTGAAATGATCCTGACCTTCTGCTCATGTGTGTTTTCAGTGAAGGAGGAGTATGTGTCCGAGGAGGAGGAAGAGGAGTCAGCGAAGGACGCACTAGTGGAGGAGATCCTCCAGCAGGGAGACACAGCCGTCATCTATCCTGAAGCGCCTGACGACGAGCAGAGTCCGGTGGAGACCGGAGGCGCCGATGAAAACGGTAACGCCGACACACATCACGTCATCACTGCTTGAATATATCAATATAACAACTGTACTGATCACATTAGGAACAGTACCAGGGGTTTTTTGTTTCACTGTGTTTTGTTTTGAGGTTCAGGAGACAAGATTTTAAATGTGAAAGTAAAACTGTCATAGATGTTAAAGAGAGAAAACTGGACTCATTCAGAAGTTTTATAGTAGAAAGGAATAAAATAAGAATCATGAAAGAATACAGGAGCGAGGTTGTCTTGTTGTTTTTAACTTAATTGAATGTTTATGTCGCTCAAGATTTCTTTATTGTTTCATACTTGAACTTTAAGTCTTGAACATTGTCTGGTCACTGGAGATAAAAACCGAAAGGATCTGAATGTTTTGTAGAAATCATTTTATTCATTTAGGTCACAATAAATTACATTGATGTTCTTTATTTGTGGCAGCCAGTCTCTACAATAAAGATTGCCGGTAAATTCACAAATTTAGTTTGAAAGTGCAACTCTTCTATCACATCCAACCTCTGCTCTTTAGTACAAGGTACTGGAAACAAAATAGAGATTTTAAGAGGGATTTAAATGATGAAAGCACTGAGCCACATCCCAAGTTCACACTGCACAACTTTCTGTCTTGTAATCAGGAGTCTTGCGGTCATGGTAAGGAAATACTAGCAGACTGACTGACAAGAGGGGGACACACACGAAACAATCTTTCACCTGCATGTTTGGTCGACTCTGATTTGCTGTATTAGCTAGAAATCTAGTGGAAGAAGGTGAAACAAAGCATTTGGTGACGGAAAAATCAAATCTGGAGCCAAATTAAATGCAGATTTGTTTCCAGTCTGGGTTTTTGTCTCCAAGTGCAAAAAGTTGTGTAGTGTGAACTATCGGCATTAAGGGCCCAACACGCAGCTCACAGAGGTTGTATATGTTCTGTACGTCATGTGAAGGTCAGAGGTCTTAACCTTCACTCTCCCTCCACCACGTCTCCCAGGCACCCCCGACTCCTTCTCGGCGTTGCACACTTGCCCGTACTGCTCCCGGGGCTACAAGCGCAACGCCTCTCTGAAGGAGCACATCAAGTATCGCCACGAGACCAGCGAGGACAACTACAGCTGCTCCCACTGCAGCTACACCTTCACCTACCGCTCGCAGCTGGAGAGGCACATGAGCCACCACCGAGGCACCAGGGAGCATGTAAGACCTCCGAGCACCAACACAGAGAGCAGATTCGAAGCCCATCGTGTTTCAATAACTTATTAGAAGTCTTGAATAAAGCCGGTTATTGTATTTCCACGTAGATATCTATAAACCAGGGTTATTTTTACTCTGTGTGAACTACGAACATTTATCTAGGTGTCACGCTCCCTAGTAATACATTTCCTCAGGCCATAGTTACTTTAATTAACCAAAAATATCCTTTCTTTTCAGCATCCTTATTTTTATGTTTTGTTTTTCTCTTTAATGCACATTGATTTATTTTTCCTCCCGATTCAAAATTAAACTTCAGTCTAGAAATACAAAGGAAAAACAAATGTCTCATGATTAATCAATTTTCCTTAAAAACCCTGTGACCCGTGTTTTAAAAAGACCAAACCTCTTACTCACTGTGGTGTTCATTGATTTGATTCCACTCTGCCTATGTGTTGTATTATTTTAAAACTTGCCCTCATTAATACTGAACGACTAACAATAGAATCATGTAAACACTTCTGGACACTTCTTCTTGTTGTGATTTATATTTTCTCTTCTTGTCTCAGCGTCAGGTTTCCCAGTCGACAGGAGGAACAGGTGGTCCTCGCAAGTTCAAGTGCACTGAATGTAACAAGGCCTTCAAATACAAGCACCACCTGAAGGAGCATCTGCGCATTCACAGCGGTGAGGGAGTGTGACGACACACACACACACACAAAGACCCACAAAGACACACACAGAATACACTCTTCTCCGGTTTTGAGAGGTTACAACTCATTTATGAGCTTTAACCACTCCAGAGAGAGTGAATATGTGTTTCTGATATAAGGAGAACTTCCATCCAGAAATGAAGCTAAAATAAGAACGTGTCTGTGCAGAAGACCTCCTGCTGTGTTGAATTGTGTGAAAGACAAACTCTGGGTAAACTCTGAGTCCAGTTCTCAAAATTTTACCTGGAGTTCGAGTCTCAAAGTTCAAAGTGTTTTATTGTGATAGATACAGTCCTGTACGATGACATTCTTACTTTGCCTTCTGCTACAATGATAGATAGATAGATAGATAGATAGATAGATAGATAGATAGATAGATAGATAGATAGATAGATAGATAGATAGATAGATAGATAGATAGATAGATAGATAGATAGATAGATAGATAGATAGATAGATAGATGGATACTTTATTAATCCCAAGGGAAATTTAGATCATCCAGTAGCTTATACACTTAAACACCTCACTGACATTAATACATAAATCACATACAGAGAACATGTTTACAGACACAGGAATGGAATGATGTGATTGTGTCAGTGTCCAGTAGGGAAGTGTTCTTGTGCTGCTGGAGTGGAAAGTACAATAAAATATATATATATATATAAATATATGAATATGTAGTGGTAAAGTCTGTGCATGGGGCTAGTATAGCCAGTAAAGGGATGGACAGTGGGTAGGTATATAATAATGAGATGAGATTAGAAGAGTAGAGAAGGGAAAGAAGGTCGAGCATGGTCTAGTTGTGCAGTTTGGTTGTGGTGTTGGAATAAGTGTGTGTGTGTGTTTGTTGTGTGTGTACATAAGAGGGGGTTGGGGGTCCGAGTGACGGCCCTGTTTGTTGAGATAGTCCAGGGTGATGTCAGGGCCGTTGAGTATTCAACAGCTTTATGGCAGATGGGTAAAAGCTGTTCCTCAGTCTGGACCTTCAGAGGGCTGAGGTGTGAACGACCCCTGGTAGATGTGTGTGTGTGTGTGGGTGGGGGGGGGGGGGGGTGTGGTCCTGGACAATGGAGTGAACTGTTCTGTGGAGAATGAGGTGATGGATGTCCTGCAGAGAGGCTGGTGAAGTCCTGACGACCCTCTCAGAGCTCGTTACCTGGTTCTGCAGGCGTCTGCTTCCTTTGACCAGGTGGGTGGAGTTTAGTGACCAGGTGAGGTCATCAGGGACGGAGACGCCCAGGAATTCAGAGCTGCTCACCTCCTCCACCACCTCCTCCACCTTCTTCTCCACCTCCTCCTTCAGATGAACAGTGGCCGATGAGTTCTCTTCTCCTCTCTCACCTCCACCATCATGTCCCTGGTGTTGTTCGTCCTGAGGGAGACATGGTTCTCCTCACACCACGTCACCAGAGTTTCCACTTCACGTCTTTATGCTGTTTCCACGGCGACAGTAATAAGTCCAGTGACTGTGGTGTCGTCTGGTTATCGGTTTGCAAACCATCAAATAAATAATTAAAATCAAACTAATAACCCAAAACAATTAACAAGTTTTTATGAAACACCTAAACTGACAGAAAGAATGTTTGAGAGAAAAAGATTTGCACTTTCTACTTCCCATCAACTAACCAGGTGGAGGCGGGGCTTATGACCCAACACTGCAGCCAACCACCAGGCGGCCATCCTAGCTTACTATTGTTACCTATGGGGGGGTGGTCACAACTTCCGGTTTGTGCAGAAGGGGGGCGCAACCCTTTGCAGGTTTAAAAGCAAGAGCTGCAGGTTTTGAGCTCCATGTGTCCCGCGTTAAGAAGAGAAGATGGTGCAGTGCGTGTTTACCCAGAGGCCCCGCCCCCTGCGTCCTGCGATCGCGACCAGTCCCAGTGAGTTACCAGTGCAATGGACCCGTCTATGTGCTGGAGTGTGTGTGTGTGTTGTTGTGGGTCCGTGGAGACATGAGGTTGTTGTTGTAGTTCGAGGGGAACAAATGTTGCGTGTTGTTGTTGTTAAGATGAGGATGTGGGTCTGAGGAGTGTGTGTTTGTGTATGTATGTGTGTGTGTGTGTGTTACCGTCAGTGATCGGTTCATGCAACAGTGTGTGTGTGTGTGTGAATCAGTGTGTGTTGTGCACGCTGCTCAGTTTGTTTACGAACTGAGATATTTCCCGGGGCTGCGTGGCTGCGGCGTGACGTAATCGGTGCACGTCATCACCGCGTCACGCAAAGATGGCTGCGCCCCTCTGCACGGGTTCGAGCTGCACGAGTCCCCCCCCCCTCCGGGTGAACACTCTGCAGCCGGGCTCTGGTCTGCGCAACACAACACCGACACACAACACCGACACACAACACGAGTTCCTGTGTCACTCGTGGGAAGCTCCTGTGTGAGTTGTGCATCTCCTGTGTGTGTCTGCGTCTGATCGTCAGCTGTGAGTTTTGTGAGAGCATAAAGTTCAGGTGTGTTGTTATTGCACAACTCGAGCGAGCAACACTCCGGTGTGTGCATTTAACACACACGGACACACACACTAACACTTAGCATTATATTGAGAATACACCGTTCAGTTATAATATGGTTATAACAGATGGTTATGTTGTTTTTACTGTTACACACAATGTGCAGATCATAGTAAACACAAAGAGTCAATGTGCAGTGAAGGTGCAGTTGGAGTTGTGTTTTATGTAACAACAACTTTTGCAGAGAAATGTGTGTGTTGATTCTAGGACCGTTTTTCCACAAAGCAGCCACCTGTTGCATCACTGCAGTGTAGTGTGACAGTTTTTGTGTGTCTTTCTTAAGTTGTGGTTTTATATAAATAATCTAAGCAATTCAAGAATCAAAAGACGGTAAAAACAACAAAACTATCAAACAGCAAGAAACTTAAACAAAGCTATTGAACAATCTGTGAATGCACATATGAACAATAATTCAGTTTTAGTTAAAACCAGAAACATTTCAAAGATTAAGCAATGAGGTTTAATATCTGGCCAATTTGTCAAATCAAACTTTTGCAACTTCACTATCCAGGGTTCCCGCGGGGTCTTAAAAAGTCTTAAAAGGTCTTAAATTTAATAATCGAAATTTTAGGCCTTAAAAAGTCTTAAATAGGTCTTAAATTCTATTCAAAGTGGTCTTAAAAAGGTCTTAAAAATTCTTAAATTTAACCTGTTAAAACCTTTAGGAACCCTGCTATCTTACTACTATTTCAGCACTTGTTGCCAGGGACATATTTGGTTGTTATGGTTGGATACGTACATAGAAAAACATTCCTTGGCATTTCTTGAATGCCTATTCAAGAAAAAATGGGGAATGTTTATTTCTAAAAAAAAAAAAACTTACAGAATTTAAAATGAACTTGTTTTTAACACTTTGTTATTTCTCTCTCTCTCTTTCAGGTGAGAAACCCTACGAATGCTCAAACTGCAAGAAGCGCTTCTCCCACTCCGGCTCCTACAGCTCCCACATCAGCAGTAAGAAGTGTGTAGGCTCCGCCCTCGGGTTCCCCAATGGCGCCACCCGGACGTTGATCAAACCCGCCCCCCCCACCGCCCAGACCACACCTGTCGTGATCGCCCCGGCCCGCATCATCCTGAAGGAGAAGACTGAGAGTAAGCCGCTCCAGGAGCAGCTCCCCATCACTCAGATCAAGTCCGAACCGGTGGAGTACTCGTGTAAGCCCGTGATGGCGGCGCCGGCGACCTCGGCGGGTACCAACGGCGTGGTGAACGGAGGGATCTCTGCTCCAGCTACGACCGTTCCTCAGGGCGTGGCTATGGTGGTGCCGACCGTGGGCCTGATGTCGCCCATCAGCATCAACCTGAGCGAGTTGCAGAACGTCCTCAAGGTGGCGCTGGACGGGAACGTGCTGCGCCAGGTGCTGGGCACGGCCAACGGCGTGGTGACGCAGGGGAAGCACGGCATCGTGCTGCAGCAGTCGCAGCAGCAGATCATCAGCCTGCCGGCGTTTGTGGATCACGACGGCAACACGAAGATCATCATCAACTACAGCATCACGCCGGCCGCCGGCACCACCGCCACCACCCAACCGTTTATAATCAAGAACAATCCCCCTGTCACTGTGACGAGCACCGCTGCGGCCCCCTCCCCCTCCATCACCGGGAAGACCTCCACCCCCGAGGCGGCGGATCTCTCACTCGTCAAGGCGGAGCCGGAGGACTCGGTGCCCGTCTCGGAGGAGGCGGCCTCACGGACGGAAACGGCCGATTTTGAAACTTCAGACTTTGCTCAGTTGCCAAAAGCCAACAGCACCAGTACGTGTTTACTCTGTGAGGAGTGTCCCGACAACCTGGAGGCGCTGCACCTCCTCCAGCACCGCAAGGCCGCCAACGGGGAGGCGGTGGACTCGGCCGCCCTGGACCCCTCGTTCGCCGCTCTGCTGAACGAGGCGGGGGTGACGCTGGAGGAGCCGCCCGTGGAAGACATCGTCTCGCTCCTCAAGACCCACTTCGCCTCAAACGCCAACCCCAGAGACCGGGAGCTGACCAAGATCTCAGAGGACGTGGATATTCCCCTGGACGTGGTCAGGAAGTGGTTTGCCAAAATGAAAAAACTGGACACAAGCTGCAGTAACACTAAAGCAGTGGTTTCCAGAAGGACTCGGCCCAGAAGCTCCCTCTCAGCAGACACTATGAAGCAGAACGGAGAGGGAGAGGACGAGGCCCGGACACGTTCTAGAAGCACTTCTCCTTCAGACTCCACCTCACAGAGCCTCAGCAGCGGCGGCCTGGTCATCGTTAAGAGCGAACCAGAAGACCCGGACTACCCGGACTCTCAGGCGCAGCCCCTGGATCTGTCGCTGCCCAAACATCTCGCCGAAGCAGCCGGGAAAAAAATCACAATCGTCAAGCCTCTGACGAAGCAGCAGGAGCAGCCGCTGAACCTGACCTGCCTGAGGAAGGAGCAGCTCGCCGGCCGGACCATCTACGTCACCACGGCCCAGAGCGGGAACCCGGTGAACATCGTGTCCGCCGCCCAGCTGCCCACGCTGGTGGCCATCGCCGGGCAGAGCACGGTGCGTTGTATCAGTGCCATCAACACGACCACCAAGAGAACCATCCTCATCCCGCAGCTCACCTACACCTACGCCACCACGCCCGGCAGCGCCTCCGGGGCCAAGACCGTCGTACTCAATGGACACAAGGTTGGTCTTCCTAACCATATTTCCTCTGTGAGAGTTTAGGCCGTTCAATTGAGTTCTTCTCAACAAGCTCGATTTTTAGCCGGTCTTGAAACATTGAAAACTACTGGTTTATATTAAAATGCTTTGGCTTCGCTGACAAGTTGACTTCTCTCAGTCCACTTGACGTACGATTCTAAATGATTTGTCTTTGTCGTCTCACAGGAGGAGAAGCGTTTGGACAGCAGCTCCGACGGCTTGTCCGCGGTGGAGGAGTCCAACGACCTGGAGTCCCCGGGGAAGAAGCGGCGTCTGGACCGGCTGGAGAACGGCGTGTACCCGTGTGACCTCTGCTCCAAGGTCTTCCAGAAGGGAAGCTCCCTGCTCAGGCACAAATACGAACACACAGGTATGTTCATCTTCTCTAATGACTTCATAACAACACCATTCTTATTTCATTCCATCTGTCAGCCCTGGATTCTACATGTGACATCATATCTCATTAAATGATTCCTAGTTTTACGGGACACCTGGCTTGTAAACGCACAAGAAACCGTTGACATCACTATTCACACAGATGAGACTCCAGAGGGGAATTCACACTGGAATGTGGTTTTATTCAAATCTGTTAGCAGTTAAGGCCGGCACATGCTTCTGCGTTTTCACAGGCCAGGAAGCGCAAGAGCCCTTACGTGCTTACGTATCCCTTCTTACGTGCTTATGTGCGTCACCCAATTTTTCGAACTAGACGGCAAAGCCCCGCAAGCCTCACGTAGCCGGCAAGGCTGTGATTGGTCTGCTAACTACATCATTTCCGGAGTCGCATTTCCGGTTCATACCCGATAATACCGGCGGAAACCACGGAAGATTTAGAAGAACGAATATAGACCATAGAAGAGCACTTGGCAGAAGTGATCCTAAACTATGACCACTAGTATAACCCGTCACTGACCGGCGGATTTGTCCGCCAGAAAAAGGCTCTGAGGAGCCGCCTTCGCGATGTAAATAAACGGCTCTTCTTCGTGCCACACACGAAGAAAGCAGACTTCAAAAAACAAAAAACATTACTCCCCCTAGTGGTCTGGCAGGGAATTGCTTGGCAACACACGCAATGCTTGTAAAACCATGAAGGACAACGAGTCCTGCGTCACAACTGCGTGAAAAGCCGCAGTCGCCGTTGCAGAAGCATGCGCCGGCCTTAAGTTGTCATCTGCACTACTGTGTGTGTGCGTGTGTGTTAGTTCAGCCAGGACATCATCCACCTGGCTACACACTTCATGTATAAGTACACAAACTCATAAATACCTTGAGGTCCAGCCACTGCACTCACACGCAGTATTCCTGGAATGTCCCTGTACTTAGAAGCTCTGAAGCTTCCTCCTTTTGACTGTTTCTTCTTCTTCTTCCATCTTGCAGGAAAGCGGCCTCACGAGTGCACCATCTGCCAGAAGGCCTTCAAACACAAGCACCACCTGATCGAGCACACGCGGCTGCACTCGGGCGAGAAACCCTACGAGTGCGACAAGTGCGGCAAGCGCTTCTCCCACTCGGGCTCCTACTCCCAGCACATGAACCACCGCTACTCCTACTGCAAGAAGGACGGCTCGCCGCCCGGCCCCCACTCGCCGCTGAGCAAGGGCCGCCTGGAGCTGGGCAGCCCCGGCACCGGGCCGCAGTCGGACAGCCGGACCACCACCCCCCCCTCCCAGCTGGACTCCGACGAGGAGGAGGAGGACACCGACGACGACGACGAGGCCATGTGCATGGACGACATCCGGGTGGTGCAGGTGGACGACGGCGACTGCGAGATCTACGAGGGGAACTTCGATGATGATGATGATGAGGAGGAGGATGATGAGGAGGAGGAGGAGCCTGGGTCAGAGGAAGAGGCGCAGAGACAGAAGGAGAAGGAGTTTGTGTGCGACGTGGTGGAGATCGAGCTGGGGGACGAACACATGGAGGAGGAGGAGGGAGGAGCCGAGGAGGAGGGAGGAGCCGAGGAGGAACAGGAAGCTGCTGGCGTGGAACCGGAGGAGATGGAAGACTGTGAAGCTAATACGGACAAAAGCATCAGGGAGGGGTCTGACGGCATCGAACCCCCGGAGCAAGGAGAGGTGGTGACGGACGCCAAATGAAAAAAGGAGGCGGAGTCTCCTCGGGACAGACGGAATGTGTCGATCATCGAAGACGAGTAAAGACAAAGCCGCTCCTCGCCATCAGAAGGACAGACTTGGCGGTTGCCTGATGCTAACGGTCCACCACTGTGTACAAAAACCCAGGTGTGCCTGAACTTGAACGAAAAAACCTGAAAAAATTAACAAAACAGTGACTTTATTTTTTTTTCTTTTCTTGTGAAAATTAACTATCAGTGTTAAAAACTTGTTTATAGAAGTACAGATTTTAAAAAAACGCGAAAAACTCACCCATCAACTTGTTCGACTTGTTACCGAGACACCCCAGGTTGCTCTGTCCGTCTGTCTGTTTTTTATTTGGTCAGTGTTACTAATCTTGTTCTTGTTTGAAAAACGTTTTAACCTGTAAAGATGAGAAAGATTTCTATACCTTTTTATTGCCAATGAAGTTTCCTAAATCAGTATTTTATTGAGTTCTACGAACAAAAAACCTGCACTACAGTATTCCTGGTTTACCTACGGATACATGCCTCATGCATTGTATGCCCTTCAGTGTTATATATGTTCACTAGCTAGCGGGATGTCGATCGTGTTAGTGTTAGTCTTTGCTAGCTAGCGTTCCGTTTGTTTTCCGTTTGACTGTTAGCCTTAAGGAAAACAAAGTATTCTTGGGGAGGGAGGGGGGGGTGGGTGAGGGGTGTGGGGAGTCCGGGATGAGAACGTGGCGTCTTCTGAAACGCCATAACCAAATTAGTCCTATCAGGGAAGGTAGAGTCACAACCTCAACAGCCAGCATCAGGCACCTGTGTTTCACGACCCGGCGCGGCCCAGGCGGGTGGAGTCCAGGTGAGGACCCCCACACCCCCACCCGCTCGGCTTTTTACCCGCGGTTCCAAAACGCACGAACCCGAGCGTCTCCTTGTTTTCGGGGCTTTAAGTTGTCAGTCAGTGTTTGTGTGTTGTTGTGTGTCCGTCAGACTACGTGAAGGACCAGGGCTCTTTCCTGCTCCACCCCGATGCCTCCAGCCTTATGCAAGACCTGTGTGCTGTTAAAAGTGCCATTGAACAGTGTTATCCTTTCTTCTTCTTCTTCTCACATGTAGCCAGTATTAAGTCCCTTCGTTACTTCAGCAAGTCCCACGTTAACTCATGTTTGTTGACCTCGCACAGAACAACACATCCTGGTCACTGTCCTTTTAAAAAAGTAGTTCCTGTGAAAGTGATGCAACGCTTGGAGGCCTTGAACACTATTTGAACCGCACCTGAAGGGCGGGGACGAGTTTTACGGTGGCAAGTATTTTTTTTTGTTTTTTTTCGGTTGTTCCTTTATTATCGGTGTAGTATCGGTATTATTTTTTGCTTATTAACAATTAATAGTTTTGTTTGAAAATGTGAGGAAATAGTGGAAAAGTGCACGTTATTAAAATCCAAAGATATAAACTTTATAATGATATAAAACAGAAGCGAGGGAAAAGGTGGAGGTTTAAATGAATCAGTTAAAAATAACAAAAAGACTAATCAATTCATTGTAGGAACTAGTTTTTCCAATGTGAGTAAAAACCGAAGCAACTGTTTCACTCAGTAGAAAACATGCAACACACATTCACCTAAAGTTGTGATGGAATAAATCATAAATCATTTTTTTTCTTTTAAATTAAAGTGTAAACAATTCATTAATCGACAATAACCCAAAATGTGATGGGTTCTTGTTTTGTCCATATCCCATCCTTCCTTCCAAGTTTCAAGAAGAAAGTTTCAGTAATTCAGTCGCCAATTAATCAATTATCAACAGCCGTGGATTTAAACTGCAGATTCAATCTAAAAGTGATTCTCTCTATAACGTTTAATCTACGTCAAATTATTCTTAAACTCCTTAAACCCATTCATGCAAAATCGGTTAAACTTGATAATGTGTTCAAACCATTTTAAGTATTATTGTCGTTGCCAAACAGAATCAAATATCTTTTAATTAGTTTAAACTAAAGGATTTTGAAGCAGAAATAACCAGTGGGAACTGTTGGGATTCAGAAACAGACCCTGATGATCTGATGTTAACAAGTTTTTAATAATGCAATTTATCGTTTGCTAAATGCTTCATAAACAGACAGTGCTGTTGCTGCAGATTGAAGCAGGAAGTTCACTCCACCACGTCGACTCAAACTTTAAACTTTAAAGTTTAGTTTTCCTCGTGGATCGTGCACTTGTTTTCAGCCGAGTTTAACATAAAGTTGTTTCCGAGTTGCCGCTCACTTCAGGTGACAAACGTTAGCCAAAGTGTTTTCACCTGGTTTTACCGAACAGTATTTTCTTTTGAGTCTGTTTTCATTTTTGGTTCATGTTTCTGTCCATTCCCCCCCCCCCACCCAACAATGGCAGTATTAGAACCCGTTTCACAGAACTATACCTGTTTAGTTTCTAGCAGACTTTTTTATATTTATGTCTCTTATTTTTATATTTTCTTTCACGGTTATTTATTACACATTGTAGTGTACATTACTGTAGTTTGAATTGATACAATAATATATTTTAGTATGAAAAATAATCTCACAACAAACTAAAATTCCCAAAAAAACGTGGTTCTGGGAGCGGAAGTTTGTTTTAACAAAAACGTTTAAAAAAAATAAAATGACATAAAAATAACATGTATTCTGTAAACATCTGTTTTAAGCTGAAAAATGAAAAAAGACAGGAATGAGAAATAGAATCTGTTACATGTGCATCCGCTCTCTGCGTCGTTATGAAGCTACTGAATTCTTAACCTCTGTGATTTTAAAAGCATGAGTCGTCGCTGTGTTAATGAAGGGTCTCGATATGAAGACGTTGCTCCTCACCTTTTTTTTAATTTTTATTTGAAAGCCAAACCTCGACTCATCCCACCGCCCTGTTTTCTGTTCTGTGCCAACTCGCTCCATCGTACTGTCGAAGGCTGCATATTGTTTGTCCTCTACACGCCCTTTGTAAATCCACTGTCTCTTTTTTGTATTGTTTTTACTTTAGTTTTGCTCCATTTTTATGACTCCCCATCACAATAAAATATAAGAAAGCATCTCTGAGTCACTGGTTTTACTTCTCAACCTCCTGATTCTTCTGAAATAAGCACACACTTGAATTTCAGTTCCTTTCATTGTTCTTTCTTTCTACATAAGAAGCAAACATGTTTGAGTAGGTCTGCTGCATCTTGTAATAGAGATTACCACCAGGGGGCGCTAGAGGAGCATCTATCAAACCTCTGCACTGTGAAAAAAGGAAGACATCCTGCAGAACCACAGTGAGCAATGGGAGCAGCTCTAATTATTAATATAAATCAGAGATATGATAATCGATTTTAAGTCGCCGTCTCCTGAGAGAATCTGCATCATCTAAAGATTAAACCGTGAAATCAAACCCTCACTTTTTTCTTTCTTTCCCTGCGGCAAATTACAGATTATGTGCACGACTGATTTCGATATGAGAAGTTTTTTTATGTGCAGTTAGCTGAGAAATCAATGAGGGTGAGTTGAGATTGAATTTATTGCCTAAAGCAAACAACCACATAGTAAAAGCAGGGTTTTGTGTGAGTGAGTGGGTTTAATGGATTTAATAGGATCTTAATGAATATTCATGATGCACAAGGATGTTTTTCTTTTGTTGTGGAGGAATGTGTGTGTGTGTGTGTATTTCTCACCTTGTCAGGACCAGACCTCCTCATGGGGAACAAAGCCTGGTTCTAACCGTAGTCTGTATGTAACCAGGCTTCTGTGTAGTTGTTTTTGATGAGGATTCACGATAGAGAAAACAAAATATGTGCCACTGGAATGTCCAGGCCAAACATTAAATCTAATCTAACTGCACCAAATAACTCTGATTGATATCAGTCCCTTGAATAAACCTGATGAAAGAAGATCCATGAATTATTTTCTTGGGAAAACGGTGGGAAAAGATCCTGGATCCACTTTGCTTGGATCCAGACCAACATTTAATCCGGTTCAATGATTGTTTCATAATCCTGTTGACAAACAACCATTTGTGTACATAACTATTAAATAAAACGTTGTACTTATGGGATCGAACCATTATGGCTCAAAGAAATCCCTTCATGTTGTTTTAGCTCTGAAGATGTCAAACATAATCAGGGATTTTCCAGGATGTGCTTTCTTCGTTAGTTTATTTTACATGAGAATGATGCTTGTCCTAATGGAACCAGTAGGTGGCAGTAGAAGACCACACTGCATGTTTGTGTTGAGTCTGGAGTGAGAACCAAAAAAGCTTTTTACATGAAGATCAGTGCAGGAGGTCATATGTGCTGATACTTTATCACTTTATATATTATCAGCATATATTATTCATCAAAGAACAAGAATATTTACACACTTATACAATTTAAATGTTGACTGTTTTTAAATACAAATCCTTATTCTAACAGTTGATCTTTAATGTGTGGAGAAGAACATTGAAATCTGCAGAGAGTAGATTCTCTGGATTGAAGACGTACCCTCCTTCCTCCTTGAGTCTGGTCATTGAGTGTGTGTTTGTGTTTATCTCCTCTTCCTCCTCCTCCTCCTCTTCCTCTCTCTTCTTCTCTCAGGTGCATGTGATCAGCCTGATGACGTGGATGGGGAATTAAGGGGAGGAGCCGTATCTCTCTCTCTCTCTCTCTCTCTCTCTCTCTCTCTCTCTCTCTCTCTCTCTCTCTCTCTCTCTCTCTCTCTCTCTCTCTCTATCTCTCTCTCCACCAACATGGCCCACTTCTTATTGTCGGTATTTAAGTTGTGGTTTTGTTTTTGTTGTGTGCTTTTTATCCAGATGTTCCCTTGCGTTGTTCTTTTCTCACCAGGCTTCCACACTCCCACACTGTAATTCATCCACATTTCTTTATGTGTGTTGATGAAACCTTTTCCTCCATCTCTGGTTGACCCAAGTGAACTTTCGTGGTTTTGGCCGTAACAAGAACACGAGCAAGTTTCAGCTCAGCGACTTTCCTCCAACAGAAAGAAACAGAATCCTAAACGCAGATCGGTTCCTCGTCCAAACGTCAGCGGCTTTAACTCGATTCCTCCGTCTCCTTGAAGCCTGTGAACACCTGCAGCTCGCCCACACAGGAGCGTCCTCCAGTTGTTTGATCAGATGTCGTCTCAGGCCTGAACCTGGAGGAAGCTGCAGACATCACCTCTCCTCCCACACGCCATGTGCAGCACAGTGTGTAGTAGAGAGTCACACACAGGGCTTTGTGTTCTGCAGCCTCCACATTATCTTTGTGCAACACACATTTCCTGACATGCTTTATGAAAGGGACTCGTTGCTAAGAGGAGGGGCAGCTCCCCAAAGTGAAGCCAAAGTGTCCTGATCGCCCCCTGGTGGTCGGCTGCTGTGTAGGTTACAAACCCGGCCTCCTCCATGTCAGTGGAGGGGACATGAACCAAAATGTCAAATAATATCTGTTCAAATGTTCATTTTCTGTTACATTTAGTTTTCATTAGTAATTAATGCTTTAAAAATGGGTCCATGCAAATAACTATTTGCCAAATTTCAGAGGCTTGGTTAAAGACTAGAACATTTAAATGTGTGTGTGATGGATATGGACGAAGGTGGACGTTTGCACTTAAACTTTATGGCTTTACTATTGTTTAAATGGATGGATGTGATTACAGTGATTTACTGGACTAAAACAAGCTTTTTTGAGGTTGAATTATATTACATTTTCCTATGTCTCACAAAAACGTTAAATCAAAAGACTGATCAGCCTGCGTTGTGTCAGAATGATGGAGCGGACGTGAGTGAAAATTGTCAAACTAACACATTTGTCTTTGTCAGTCAGACTCAGAAACAAACATCCTCTGTGCATCGTCCTGACGTTTTTCGATCTGACACAGGAAGAAGAAAACCAAGCTGTAAACTTTGACAGTACAAACTGTTTGTGTCGAGCAGAGACGTCTGCAAACATCTGCTCGACACACTGATACAGACTGTGTTAATTATTCTGTGTTACACTGTAGCTCAAACCTGTGAATCTTCTGTGTTACTAAAAAGAACAATGTATTTATCCATGATATTTAACAGGATTATTTATATACAACTTTTCTTTCTCCTGTAAAAAGATCCATCTGCCAACGTGTGAAATTCAACAAAAACACACAATACATATTCTGTGTGTGAGTTGTGAGGATCAGTTTCTGTAAAGCACGTTTGAATGACTCATAGTTTTAGACCTATTTCCTGGCGCTTGTCCTTTGGAAGTCGCAGAGGGGCTGGAGCCAATCACAGCGAGCGGTTGAGGCGATATCATAAACTTTACCTCAAGATGGACGATGTGTCTCCACTTCCTCTCATTATTTATAAGTGAAGCCAAAATATTTCCAACGCTGCCATTTTGTGCCATGGACACCATTTGGTGTACTTTAACCTTTTAGTTTTGTCCAAATCCTGTCTGCTAACAAGGAGGAGATGTGGTTTATGAGCTATACTGCAGCCAACCACCAGGGGGCAAGTGAAATGCTTTGGCTTCAGTTATTTATACATCATATAATCCAGGTTTTAAACCCACAACATCCAACTCTGAGATTCCTCATCTCTCACTCACTGGAATTAGTTCACTTGAGTTTCTCAAATTATTAATGTGACGTTACCTGCAGCTGATTCTCTGTCAGTCTCCGAAAGGCAGAATGTGCAGATGTGAGCGAGTGCAGGACGTTAATGACCCGTGACCTCAGGACCGACTGTCTCCATCGCTCCTGCTGCGGAGCACCGTCTCCATTTGTTGGTGAAAAACTCATCGAGTCCAATAAACCGTAAAAAGCGAATTTCATCCCTGAGCGAGAGGTGGATGGACTGGATGGACATTAGAGAGCACATTGGGCCAATGCAGCATATTCCCCTGTGTGTGTCTGTCTCTGTGTGTGTGTGTGTGTGTGTTGTGAGAGTGAGATACCTATCTTCACTTCATATGCTTTTATTATGACCTCTCCCATCTCAGAGGCATTTTTTGTATCATTTTCTTTTCGTTTTTATTCTGTATGGGCTCAGTTTTCTTCCAATTCAATGACCTCAGCACAGGTATAGATTTTCCAGCGTGGAGCAGTGTGTGTGTCTGTGTGTGTGTCTGTGTGTGTGTGTGTGAGAGGTTAGTCCCAGTGATTTGTTGGTGCTGCTGAATGAGTTTGCTGGCTGTCATTAGAGCAGCCAGGCAGGGAGCAGGCGTCCGCCCTGAGTTCAGCTCTTCATCTCTCTCTCTCTCTCTGTCCGTCTGACTGAATCTTCCTCTTCCCCAGACACCGGACCCACATTTAACTGGAGGTGTCTAATCAATGTTCTTATGCAAAACAACTCACTCGAGCGGAAAGATGAAACAGAGATATTAAATAAATCTCAAAGAAACAAGCAGGCAGGCGGCCATTAGCACAGGGAGAGTTTCCTGCTGATGTGTTATCTTCTTCTTTATGCCTCACACACACACACACACACACACACACACACACACACACAGAGGCTCAGAGGCAGGATGGGAAGAATGTGACGGCTTATTAATTCACAGACCAAAATGTATCTCTCAGCAAAAGACTGTGAGTGTAAGTCACAGTAAATGTAAGAAACGGTTTATTTATCTTTCCATAAGCTTGTGAACACAGATTCTCCAGGTTGAGAGGAACAGCTGAGGATTTAAACAAAGCTGTGGTTAAATAAAATACAAATTAAATAGACAGAGTCAGTGTAAAAAGCTGTATCGGCTTCTCCCGGAAATATAGAGATATTTTTCTCGACTGTGCAACTGGAAAAAAAGTCAATACTTGGTTTCTGTTATCTAACAACATTACAGGAAAGTTTCTGCTGTTTTTGGCAGGTCGCACAAATGTTGATGCACCGAAAACATATTACATCCACCGAGAGGTTATGTTTTCACCTCCATTTGTCTGTGTGTGAGCAAGATAACACAAAAACCAACGGAGAGAAGTCCATGAAACTTGGAGAGAGGCAAAAACCCATTTCATTTTGGTGTGAATCAGGGGGCAGGATCCAGGAGTTTATTTCACTTAAGGTGACAAAATAAAAGTGATGTTGATATGTGTATATATTTGTAGATATAAGCAATGTAAGTCTTCATATTGTTGTTTAAAAAATGTACAGAGAGGGAAACCGTTAAAATCTGGGTGAAGTGAGACCTCAGTGTTGAATTAGGAAGATACCAAGATGATTTATAATGTTTAACTGGACTGAATCTAATACTGCAACATTAATATACTCACTGTATCTACATGTGTGTTCAGTAGAGACATTATTCAAACAGGAGGAGAAGCTGTATCACCACACAGCCTGAGCATGATGCAGATGTGTACTGGTGCATAGTGTGTTTGTGTGTTTGTGTGTGTGTGTGTGTGTGTGCGCGTGTGTGTGTGTGTGTGTGTGTGTGTGTGAGAGAGCCTTTATCTGACCCTCCTCCTCTCCACACATTTCATTTACTGTGCATATGGATCATAGTGTGGCAGCCCAGTCTGTATTAAAGCTGCGTACTTCCATCCATCTCTGGGAATCCTCCCCCCCCCCCCCGCTCTGCTGTGGTGCGTCTCATCTCTCGTACGCTTCAGAATGTAATGATCCGTTTCTTTCTGTGGAGGAGACCAGATCCAGGCGCCTGCTTCTGGAATCCAACGTTTGTCTCCTGTGTTCTTCAGATTAAAGCTCTAAATAATTATATCCTGATAACTGACCAAATGTTTGTAATATGAAAGCGGTGGCGCTGTGTGATCACAGCTCTGCAGCTACAGCTCATTTTTAAGTTTCCTTTATCTCACTGCTGTGTGGTTATTGCACATTCCACTGCCTGGTTGAGGCTCAGCTTTCTCATCGGCTCCATCCCCCCCCACAACAGGAAGCTGTTTACAGCAGGACAGCTCTGATAGATCCACTGAACCTGCACAGCACCGAGAGCAACATGTCTCCTGGAAACATCTAATCCCTGCAGAAATACACTGCACCAAATACGTTCTGTAGGAAGTGTAATCGGAAAAATACCACTGTACATAACCAGAGGTGTGTTTTGACTCTTTAGCTGGATCCATGTCCCATCTACTAACAAGGAGGAGGCCGGATTTATGACCCATTCTGCAGCCAGGGGACGATTTTGACCAATTTTTTTATTCAGATGATGTGAGGAGTTAGATTGTGACTTTTTCATGACATGTCATCATATCACAGGGAAATATTTTCCTTGTGAATACAGGCTTTAGATTTCCCAGCTATTATCTCTGGTGATATCTTAGAAAATGAGTTTTCAGATCATATTTTTGTCGTCCTTTCACAGATCAGGTCCAAAAGTTAATCATCTCGAGATAAACTCTAAAGTAAATATCAAACCAGGTCTTGAGAAAATCTGTTCATGCATTTTTGAATTAGTTTGCACAAATACACACACACACACACACACACACACACCTGCTTCCAGGTACACCAGGGTTGGGTACCACATAAATATCAAGCGGACCAAAAGAACGAAGATATTTCAGTGGTTCCTCGGTAGAAGTCGACAACAAACATCATTAAAAGAAGTCAGTCAAAGTCTGATATTAAACTCCAGCCTGAACGTCCTTGAGAAGCATCAACAGGAACCTTCATCAGAGTTACAGAGTTTAGAAACTTTCCATGTCGAAGGTATCAACAGAGCGAGTTGAACAAACAGCCTCCTGCTCTCCTGCTGTGAGGCTCCAGCTCATTAGCTTCCTCTCTCCTCTTCCCTCACTTTCTCCTCTTCAAACCTCTTTCATCCTCCACCTTCCTTCATCTGACGCCCCATCGCTTCAACTCTCCATCCTCTCATCACGCCTCTCCCCCCTTCTTTCCCTCTACCTCTATGATGAGTCTTGTCTTTTCTCCGGCAGAATCGTGATGAGTTGGTACGTCTCCATCGGCCGGGCAGTGACTCAGGCCTGTGGAGCAGAGGGGGGGGGGGGGGGGGATCTCAGTGTTTGCTGTCACAGTTTGTCTTTTAACTGAAGACGGCTGTAAAACACGAGTCCTTCGTCTCAATCTGTCTTGAAAATGGAGTCGTGGTCAGAAGTGGGTCGAAATAAATTCAGGTGCCTCAGTTTGATTTCATTTTATTATCATTAATTGCTACAAAATCCAATTAAAAGCTCCAGTGTCTCTTATCCTATTTATCTTTTGCTGGAGACAGATTAAAAAATTGACTTGATGGTCATTTTTTTGGCGCTTCACCTTCCTCACAGCTGGAGACGCCCTCTCATCATCTTCATCAGAGGCTTTACACCTGTTCAGCCTCATCGATCAAGGCAAGAGGGTGGAGAGAAATCAAAAGGATAAAATACAACCAACAACCAGGGCATTACTTATTTTATAAAACAATCTTGTGTTAGATTAGAAGTTGTTTAGATAAATTGAAATGACGACCGGCTGCTGGCGCCGGAGGAAAAGTAAAAAGGATTAATTGTCATAATAAACCATCCATTAGTTTCATTTGGTTTCTGAGTGAAATTCATCTCTAGAACCCTGATGTGAAGAAGAAGAATAAACCAGTTCTCATGTTAAAAGCTTCACGCTGACTCCAGGATCACTTCCTCCTGGCGTCCGACCCTTGCCCTTCACACTGGGAGACCCTGTTTATTCACCGTCAACATGCTTCGGTTCAGAGCACCGACGTTCTGAGATCCTCTGACCCACGAGGAGCTGGAGCTGCTGGAGCTGCTGGAGCTGCTGGAGCTGCTGGAGCTTGAAGACGAGCTGGAAGAGCTGACAGAGCTCAACACGTCAGACTCCTCCAGTGAAGATGACAGGAAGTTGATGGACGGGTCAAACGAGGAATACGAGTGAGAGATTTCAGAGCAGCTGGAGGTCGATGCTGCAGCTTGTTGAACGAGTCCTGTTCAGTGGATTCAAAGTTCTTCTCCGGCTCCAAACTGCTCTCAGCCTCTGGTAAAGTTTGTCTTCTGACCTTTCAGTCCTGGTCCTCACTTCGGTGTCTGTTCACTCGTCAACGTCACTGAGTCAAATCCACAGCCTGGGGTACAAAATGACCTGGAAACATTATACAAAGCTCTGAGACACTCACGTATTACTGGAGGCACTCGAGCACAATAGGATGTTTCCCTCTTAACACACTTTTAAAGAAATGCAGTGGAATATATGTGTATGAGAAGTTGCTCCCTGTGGGTCTCAGTGATTTATGAGACGCTGTGACAGCAGCAATCTAACAGTGAGAAATGTTTCCCCAGAAAACAAACAAACGTGTGCGTCCTGCAGCTGAGAGCAGACTCACTTGAACTAACAAAACAGATTGTCACACACACACACACAATAAAACCACAAAACTACATAACAAATGGGTTGTAAGCCGCTCGTCTCTAGAAGTGATAAAACAAATCTAATTAGAAAAAAGAGCTCAGTGTCGACCGGCACCTTTAAAAAATTCGGTCATTAATGTTTTATATTGTTTGTTGTTTAATCAGCGAGAAAATCTGTGAAACCACAAATTGTAAATTTTTACGCTTTTGTTTTCTTCTTTCTTTGGTTAAAGGTCCAGTTTGTAGGATTCAGAGGGAATTGAACATAAATATCAGAATTATGTGTTTTATCTGCAAATAAAACAAAGAGGTTTTTACAAAGCCTGAATTCCACTGTCTGTTCTCCTGAAGATCTGTAACATCACCACTAGAGGCCACTAGATCCTACACACATGCTTTGGCTTCACTTTTTGGAGCCGTCATGTCGTCCATCTTGATTTAAAGTCTGTGAGAACAGCTTGTTGGTGGATTTTACCTTTGGACAGAACCAGTTTCTAGATGAAGCTTCATATTTAATGAACATAAGTGTGGTGTTAAACCTCATTACCCAAAAAGTCAAAGTATCCTTTTCAGTTGTTCTCCAAAAACTTGAAAATGATGAAGTTTTCTGAAGATCAGATCAAAGTTTCTTACTAGTTAATTTCTTACAAGAAAAGTTTCTTACAAGTTAAGAATGAATCTTACCTCCTCACGACGGTTTCAAACCAGACCTCAGCCTCTCCCCTCGGACCTCAGCCCCCCCCCCCACACGAGCCTCTCCACCCCCCCAGGCCTCTGCATCAGTCTGAGCTCCCTCTCTTACCCCTGAACTGTCAATCGCCCTCTTTTTCCACCACAGGCGGCAAAACCAATTAGTGTCGGTGACCCCCCGGGCCACAGAGCGGCCCCTTCAAGTTTCCAAACTCAGTTTTTATTTTCTCATCCCTGTGACCACAAAACAATCTGGTCCGGTGACCCGTGTCGGCGCAGGTCAGCCGGAGAGGAGAGGCTGCAGGAGATGGTTTGTGATTCCAGGTCGGCTCCCATAAACACCTGTGACGTGGTTTATCTCCACCCAGACAACACAGGAGCACGGAACCATCACAGTGAAATTACCAGCAGCGATTACCTGAGATGAGAGCAGACACAAATGACCCCCGTGGAACTGTTCATTTCCTGAAAATGAACGTGTTTCATTGTTCTCTGATGACTCCTCGAGCTCGTTTAGAAAAACACATTTCCACCTGTTTTTCCGTTTGGCAAACAGGAGCAACAACGTAGAGCTGGAAACAAGCAAGTTTGTCAGAATCTGCTTTTTGGAATCTTTGCCATCAACACCTCTTTCTCCTGAGTGAAACACTGATGAGGTTCAATCTCTGTTTGTGTTTTAATTCATCACAAAGTGTAAGAAAAGCTCCTGGAGACATTTGTCATCCAGAGAGTTTGACTTTATAATCAGATTTGTAATGTTGCTGCCTGATGTGCAAATTAAGTGTTTAGACAAATTTGTGATTGTTGAATCCGTCACATTCTTAGAACCTGGAAACAATCAACAGGTTTGCCACAAATTTAATTTAAGTCTTTTTTTTAAACGATAATGAATTAAATTTAAGACGCATGTCAAGTATGACAGATTTATACGATTATGATTCTCAGAATTACTCACATGAAGGAGCTGAGTGGAATAAAACCCTGAAAACACCAAGTTATCACTCAAACTACAAGAGACAGAAGGGATTCAAACAGAAACCTGAAAATACATTTCTCTTTTTAATTTAATTTGATCTGAATTTCATTATGGCTGGTTATTAAAACACTTCCTTTGTCCTCACATACATTTTCATGAGCTGCTGGTTAAAGGACAGAATGACTGACAGGTTCAACTTACTGTTCAACCCACTTTAAAACAGAATCAATATATTGCTGCTGGGAGGTTTTGATAACACAGACCTACACATGTTTAATTGACTTTCATCCAAACTGACCTCTGCAAAAAACAGAAAAAATAATCATAATTATATTTACCTGATAGCAAACAGCACAGAGTCAACAGGTTCACGGAGGAGAATGTTTTTCAAAACCCTGATTTCAACTGGGTCTAATCTGCCCAGTGGGGAAATGAATGTGTGGCAGCTCCACCTCAGCCTGCTGCTCCCAGTGTGAACACACACACACACACGCCAGCTCTGGTTTAAATAGATCCATTTGCAAATACATAATTCATGTTCCCCCGGTAAGCACCAATATATTTTTACCTGCCGCTGTGTTTAATTCATTTCATGGAATCATGTGGTTCTTTTTGTGAAGTGAAATAAACGTCGAGATAGGTTGTGTGATGTTTTCTCAGCAGATGTTGTGTCCAGTTGGACTTTAAATCCTCAGGTGGCACTAATGGTTCCTTTCACCACCCGCCCCCCCCATCACGCAGGATGTATTTATCAAATTCGGACGCAACGGCAGCTGCTGAAAGTGTCAGTTTGTGGGGAAAGTGTAATTACCTGAGTTATCTTTGTACATAAGGAGAAAAACAAAATGCAGCCCACCATGTTTTCCACCGACGCAGCATACAAAGAATCCCAAGCACTGAATCAACCTTTAAAGAAATCTATTACACAATTCCGTTAATGTTACACAACCATTAACTGTCACAGCCTGCACTCTGTCTCAGCTCAACAGCCGAGTTGCAGACGGATCAATATTCAGGCTGCGGGAAATTATTCTGCCAGAATTTCCAGTTGAAAGCAAAGAAATGGAAATGAGAATAAAAAGACCAGAAACCGACGAGTCAGGCGGTAAAAGGAGAAGATATAAAACCAACACAAAGACAAATGTTTAAAGATGCAAATCCACCATTAAGAGACACAAGCTGTTGACAAACTATGCAACCGTGTCTCTTTTTACCAAACTGTGCCACAACTGTTTGCACGTTTAACTTCAGCTAACAAGTGTTGAGACTGTATTTATTCATCCTTATATTCTATAAACATTTTATCTGCAGAGCATCAACTCTAAATGATCTTCACACTCAGGGTTGGATTCTTTACCATCGTATCAAAGAGGTTTTCATGGGACAAAAGCTCTTAATTAATGCTTGAGTCTGTCTGACTGCTGCCGAGACGAAGGCCTGCCTCCTCTTCCTCACAGCTTATCACCTCGCTGAGGAGAAACCGGAATGTTTTCAGAAAAATCTATTTATTGTTGGATAGCGAGGCTGAGAGGCTGTGATAACAGATTCCTATCGGTACCAACACCGGCTCCTGTGTGGAGGAGGCGGCCAGGGAGAAGCTGGAGATATTTTGGGGAGAGAAGCTGATGGGGGTGCGAGAATGATCCGTTTTTAAAAGTGTGTTATTTTTTTGTCTGCAGAGAGACACACGTCTCAAACTGTCTGGTCCTCGGCTGCTGGTGTTTCTGCTCCAGATTAGCAGCGTTCCTCCAGGGTTTGTTATTTCTCCACTCGAGATTAGATCCAGTGTTATCTCCAGTGTAAGTCGAGTGTGTGTTGACCAACTTGATAAAATATATTCTCTGTTGCCTCAGAAATCTTTCTCACCGTGTGTTTTCAGACATCAGGTGAAGTGTTGAGGTGTAAAATAATTCACTGGGAACAACAGGTTGAGATTGGAATCCAAACTCCCATCAGACATTTGTGTGAAGCATCTGAACAGAAACAGATGGAACCTGTTTTGTTGAACTTCACGATGAGGATAAATCATCACTTTTACCCATTCAGTGGAATATATTAAGTATTAAACTTTTGGATGATATACAAATGGCGATCAAGGTCACAAGTTGTCAGTTATCCGCCCAAATAATAAGTTTGGGGGGTTTACAAAATAATCCAAATGCTATTATTAAGATCTCAAATCTATCCTGTCTGATGTTTACGATAATCCGCTCCGACAGAAACCTGCAACAGCGAGAGAGTGAGAGCGGGAAGTGTCACCACCCGGATGTTGCGTACTTTCACAAATTGTTTTCAAAATGATCGAATTTTCTCTCCAAAAATTCGTTGTTTTCTGAATTTGAATTGCCCTCGTTGAATTTGACCCCCTAGCGCTGTTCTCACAGTTTCGCCATAGCTTCCAATTAAAAACCTCAGAGACCAAACTTTTAAGTATTAAACTTTTAGTGGAAGTGAGTTTATCTTGCTGCCACACGTTGATCTCACTGCTTTATTAAATATATATAAGATGAACTTTCCACACCTTGAGTGGGAAACTGTATTTCTCGATCCTCTTAAAACCTAAAAACCTTTCCCCAACTTGCCTTCGTGTGTTTACATCTTTTCCTCTGAGATGGATTTGGATTTGATAAGAGAAGTGAAAGGAAATTGCTTTCAGCCAGATTCATCTTATCACTGCACGACATGAAAGGACCAGGTCTCGCTGGAGTTTTCCACCTTTGCCTCGTGGGTCTTCGGAGACGGTGAAGTTGACATGTTCACAATGAGCAGCGGCTCTAAGGGAAGTTGTCAAATGTCACTTTAACCTTTTGGATGGCGTTGATGGATCCAGTCTGATGTGACACTGGAGGTCTGGATGTTTTTTAGAGTCTCTGGTGAGAATGCTTGACCAATACGTCACATTTTAAGCAACAGGCAGTAAAACAGTCTGTTTTGTTGATTTAAAATCTGTTTAAATCACCTATTTACATGTTTTTAAAACAATCCCTTAAAAAATGACATTATTCACGAAGCTGGACTCCTGTCTTGCCTGCTGCAGCATTCAATTATACAACTGTAGAACATTAAACTTTCCTTAGGTCGGTATGAGAGGCCTTTTGTTACTGTTAATGTACCAACAAGGTGATTAAATCAAACTGTCTCTGAAAAAATAGAAAAGCTTTAAATTCACAGAGAACCTTGAGATCATGAGTCTTACTCCGACAGCAGCTGTGGTTAAAAATCATTTACTCTGTTCATTTCTGGTCAAAGACATTAAAGACTGATCATAATCTTTAAATTACTTTGAGAGGAAATAGGCGATACAGCACATTATTCAGCAGAATGGAGTCAGTGCGACTTGTTATTCTGTGTTCATAGAATTCACTGAGTTGTCGTCTTACACCTCCACGTAGATCTTAATCTTTAAATTACCTTCAGTTCTACATCAGTGAGCTTCCACTGAAACCTGTGTGTTAACAGATTATCCAAGAGGAATCAGGATCCTCTGGGTTATTAAAAGTAAATGTCACCCAGCAAAATAAAAATCACACTCAATCTGTGGAAAAAAAAGTTTATTTTCATCAAACAGGTTTTAGTTTGTAACGAAACAACCAGAAAAAGGTTCAAATCTCCCGGTTATAGTTTATTTTTTTTGATGGCGATTCACTCACTGACATCACTGTTATTCACCGACATTAGGAACCATCACATTGTTATAGCTACATTGACAAGAAACCGTGAGAAAACAAAACCTCCAGCAAAATCTTCATTCAGTTAAACAGTGTTTAGATACTTGAACAGGTCAATGATATTAAATACGATTTCTCTTTAATTATGATGGTTCAAATTACTCTTTGGGCTCAATTATTATCAACAGACAACTTTAAAAGTCTTTTTTTTTACTGAATGCTACGTTTTCATCGAGTTAGTTTTCATGATTCTGTTCACTGAGGCGCAAATTTAGCTTCTCTGCCCCAGAGAGGAAACAACAGCAACGTTTTTTCCGACAGCAAAAAACCGTATGACTCAACCTCTGCCTCTATTTCAATCAACTCCCCTCAGGCTACATAATGTCTCACATTTTACTTTTGCAGTTTGGACTCTGAGAGCTGCCCAAACACGGTGACGCTTAAGTTTAATACTGAACCGAGTTAGCATGCTAAATTAGCACAATTTTGTAACTGTGGATCATGTGATACCAATTTCATAATCAACAACTAAAACCAAACTGAAACTGTAGAAGTCCTGGGATCAATCATTTTTTGTTACCACATATTCAAGATATTTCAGACTCACCGTTTTTACCACAAACCTTCTTCACTTCTGTATCAAGAGGTCTGTTTTGTGGGAGATGACTAATCTTATTATTTCTAAAGGTTATAAATATATTGGATATTCTCTCAGCCCCAAACCAACACTTCCTCTGCTACTCGCCTTTCTTCAACCACAACATCACCGCTGGTCTTGTTCTCTGCAGTTTCCCAAAGCCCGGTGAGAATGACCCCATCAACCCCATCATGCTCCGCGACAATACCTGTATAGGAAGCCAACTGCCAAGAGCAACATTTGCAGAAGAAATTCATAATGTGGCTAAAAACCAGTTAAGTGACTCGTCCTCATGTCGACTCCAGCCAGTGACACCAGAGGAGCAGATTCAGAGCCGAGCTGGAGAACTTCAACAACTCTGGTTTTATCTTCTGGTTTTAGATCTTTACATAGAGAATAGCTGTTGACTGTGGTTTCTGTGTAACCATTTGAAAATTGCACTTTAAAGTCCTAGCAACTTTTCTCATTAAAACCCCATCAGTGCTCCGGGGGCCTGGCAGAGAGTCGACGGTGTGTATTTGTTTAACAGCTGCTGTCGATCCTCTTTCTGCTTCTCAGCTTCCCCTCCGTCAGCAGCTCCTCTTTACACACCAGCTGAATTCACACAGTGCTAATATCACGACGTGTGTTTTTCATTCCATGTCTGCCTGACTGACGCCTCCTGGATTATCTCAGCGCCTCATCCTGATCAGCTCGCTGCTTCTCCATCGAGTCACAGTCCACCTGTCAGAAGCAGATTAGCGTTTGAAAACACACGTCTGTGCAGAGAAGGAGGTGACAGACAGGCCCAGTGTTACAGAGCCTTGTGCTGCCGTCACTGTTAAAAGCTTTCGTGTTCAGAGAGAGGGGAAAGGAAGCTTCCAGCAGGGAGGAGAGGGACAAACAAAGAGAAAGAGAAGTAGATATGATGGCTTTTTGTGGTTGGGAAAGAAAGAAAGATAAATCAAAGTGAAAGCACACGTCAGTCCACGTCAGATCACTCAACCTGTCATGGCAGGAGACAGTCCCAGTCACACACGTCTCCGAAATGAATCGAATGGGAATCTAGTTTGACTGGAGCAATGTTGTCTGATTCAATTGAACCATGGGAAGGTAAGACGTAGAACTAGAAAAACAGCTGGAGTCCTTCAAATGGGAATTTACATAAGAAAAGCATCTTTGAAGGGTTTCTGTCAAACCGAGCTTCAGAAATCTGCAGTTCCTTCTGTAACTGGGATAGAACTGGGAAGGGTTGAAAGTGAAAGTGGGATGGAAGGTGACAAGAAGAATCTTGGGAGATCTTAAACATCCCTGGAGTTATGAAGGTAATCATGTAAATGAGTCTGAGAGTTTGTCTCGACCTATAATCAACTCTCCTCAAGAATAACCACATTTCCCGAACACCATAAAACACCTTTTCAACGTTCCAATATGACAAAGTGACGTCAGCCAGAGATCGTTACAAAGAGACGTCCTGGTGTTTATACCATTGACACCAGATGAAATGAGTCCCAGTATGACTGAATGAGGAAGATGGTTCAGTACCTCCAATCAGAGCCGAGTCGGTCCTGATGGCATTGACCAGAGGTTGACCTGAACCCACTGAACCAAGGTCTAGAGAGGGAGGAACAAGAGAGGTGGAAGAAAGGAGTGAGAAGAAAGGTGGAAATGGAAGGAAAGAGATAGAGAGGGGGGGTGCAGAGAAAAGATAAGAGCATCATCATTCAGAGCAGATGGAGAATATAGACTTCAATAAAGGGATAGAACTGGGAAGGGTTGAAAGTGAAAGTGGGATGGAAGGTGACAAGAAGAATCTTGGGAGACCTTAAACATCCCTGGAGTTATGAAGGTAATCATGTAAATGAGAGTTTGTCTCGACCGATAATCAACTCTCCTCACGAATAACCACATTTCCCGAACACCATAAAACACCGTTTCAACGTTTCAATATGACAAAGTGACGTCAGCCAGAGAGCGTTACAAAGACGTGAATTCAGCATTTACATGTCTGAATTATTTACAGATGAAACAAGGACATCGACACCTTTTGTTAAAAAGTCCAACACTGTTGCATCGGTTTTTCACAATGTACAGAAAAGCAACAGAAAGACGACACTGGGTGCAGATTGTTCTGTTTCTGCCTCCACACGCTGCAGAGCCACTTCAGTGAGTGAAGTCTCCCAGCGGCTCTGAGTTCAGTGAGAGGTTCTGAGGCGTCTCCAGTTCACCGGGCTCGTCTCCGGCTAAATGAAATACTCCTTTCGGTTTTCACCGCAGACGTTCTGGGAGTCGCTCTGGCTGTTGAAGGGGAAATCGGGGCTGTCCTCCCGTTTGACTCCCTTCACCTCCTGATTCCGATAGGTCTCTTTCCTGCGGTAGAGGAATCGGCCCGTTACCGCCAGGACGGCCACGACCACGAAGATCACCACCGCTATCACACCTGCAAGGCAGAGCACAGTTAACCCCTTATTGCCTGAATTAAAGGGACTCTCACCTTTGTTGCATTTGAGAATTACAGCACATTCAAATCATCCCGCCTTCCTCCAATGCCCCACCCCCTCGTTCCCATCCGCGGTGTTTTATTTAAGAAACTTTATTTACACAAGCAGACTTACAACCATCCCGGTGTTTTTATTTTTTTGAAGAAACTTTATTTACAAGCAGACTTACAACCTGCTGCCTCCGCGCACGCACGTGAGTTTTTGTTTACCAAAGCAATGGATTCGGATTCAGAAGCACCGGTAAGTTATATACATTTACATTCACATATATATTTTTCAGTTCAATGGTTATTTGCGCCATTTATTTGCTTTATTCTTTTAGTTGTCATACATTTTTTTGTAGAATTCGTCGTATTTCTTGCCTTGATGACGCGGGCCCGAATGCGCCACAAGAAGCAGACGGAAAACCTGCATGTCCATGCAGCAAACAGACAGGTCTGTCAGCCAATAAGGTCCTTCGGTCCGAAGAATTTTATTGGTTGAAGTTTTCACTAAATATTATGAGAGTGAAATAATTGTTTGTTTTTACTCCTGGTGGGTCTGTCTTGCATTTTAGAGTGTCATTACCTTATTAATACTAATCTAACCTTATCCAAAAAAAATGTAAAAATGCAACAAAGGTGAGAGTCCCTTTAATTCCCAATATATAAAAAAAATATTATTTGTGTTTTTGGCTGTCATACAGATGCTTAATTAAGTGGAGATTGTTGATTTCAATATAGCATATACAATAGATATAAAATTTAGGTATGAAGCAAATTAGCGACATTAGGCATAATGGGGCATAACCGTAATTTAACAAATTTTCCAGTCTCTGGTATGTAGATTATTATACTGATGCTGCTTTTGCTTGAAATTGAATAACAACATATGTTTCTGTACAATCATTGCTGTTCCATCATCACAGTATTTCAAATACAGCTTAATATCTCAAAATAACTTTGCTGCACAGTACCAAGGAGCTAGTATGTATTCTCCACTCCGACCACTAGATGGCAGCAGAGTACTTCCAATACCTTCATGTTATGTGTAGTATTTGCACCATCAGGCATTAGTGGGATAAAAAGACCGGAATGGGGTTTGAGGCAAATTCGCGACATTCATCTACAAGGGGTTAAAGATGTAGAAAGGCTGAGATATCAGATCGTTTCTTTTAAGATTTTAAATAAGTATGAATGTTATCTCTCCCTCTACAGTCACTTTATGCCCTTTAATGTTCTCACTATCGTGCTAATCTAACTTTCAAGTACATTCGACACCGGTTCAAATCTTTTCCATCTCTTCAGCTGCTGCTCCATTGAGCACATCTGAGAATTTGATCTCAGGTTCAATTTAATTGGAAAATACCACTGAAATCAATGTAATAGCACATTGTATTTAAAAAAGACCATTTTTTAAGATGACAGAGAAAGAGGTTTAACATCTGCTCAGGTTTAATTAGGTGAGCTGCCCTTTACGAGTCAGTTTTAATGGACACTTTTAAATGACTTTTCTCAGGGTCTCACCTTTTTCTATCTCCATTATAGATTAAACCTTTGGGGTCTTCACTTTAAATCAATCCGTGCTGGCAGAGCAACAAAGTTTTAAACGGAGTCTTGCACCGACACAGTTCCTGTTGCTCAACATCTGTTCAACAACTTTGTTCAACCGGGTGAAGAGTCGGCTTTGTCGCTTTGTTCAAAATGCATCCGACACAAACAAGGAGACGGAGAGAACATGTCTCCTCCAAGGACAAACAATCCCACACGTTCGTCTGGCTCTTTATGAAGAAAAGCATAAATGAAAAATAGTCTGATAATCTGCACTAGACTGAACAAACTCAAAGATCTCAGCGCATGAATATGTCTGGTTTTCTTTTGAATTCAGGGGACGAATATATGATGAGTTAGGTAAATATGGTGTTTTTATAGATGATAATTGTTGCAAAACTCAATATCTGCATGATCAACTTTACAATAAGTTGATAAAATGATTAAAAAGAGACGTCCTGGTGTTTATACCATTGACACCAGAGGAAGATGGTTCAGTACCTCCAATCAGAGCCGAGTCGGTCCTGATGGCATTGACCAGAGGTTGACCTGAACCCACTGAACCAAGGTCTAGAGAGGGAGGAACAAGAGAGGTGGAAGAAAGGAGGGAGAAGAAAGGTGGAAATGGAAGGAAAGAGAAGGGAGGGGATGCAGAGAAAAGAGAAGAGCATCATCATTCAGAGCAGATGGAGAATAAAAGACTTTAATAAAGTATCACAAACAGGAGGTGACGTCTCCTCCTCTCTGAAGCAGATGGACGGAAACAAAGCGACGACTCACTTACTTCTAATCAGCGTCGGCTCGGTAACACAATCAGAAACTGTTAACTTTGTGCCGATGCTCAATTTGTGACGTGTTTCGCGGGCAGCAATAAGCCGAGTGGCGTCTGGACGGGTTGAGCAGCTCGTCAAGAGTGTCAGGGGGACAGGAAGTAAAAGACACTTAGAGAAACACTCGCTTGTCTCCGTCAGCTGCAAAGAACTGTGGCTCCTTAATTAATACTTTCAAATACAGTCATGGTTTTGTATTTTTGAGTGTTTTCTATTTAATTATGACCTCGTGTTTCTTGTACATCCTTGTGTTTATGTTTGTATATGAGCGGTTTCGGTGTTGCATGTTTTGTGTTTTTTCCGGTTTTATTTTGTAGGCTCTGTTCCTAGTGTGTTTTCTTCACTTCCTGTCCCTGTGATGGTCTGCACCAGTCCTCATGTGTTCCACCCGTGTTCAATTGCCCCTGTCGTCCCTGTGCATGTCCTTGTCGGTTCATTGTGTCAATGCTCTGTCTTACTGTCTGTCTTACTTCCTGCTGTAATCTCCTGTGCTCACGTCCCCTGCTTCTTCTCGTCCTCTTGTGAGCTTCCAGTGTTTTCCCCTGTGTGCTTTTTGTTTTTTTCAGTTTTTGGACTTTTTGAGATTCTCCTTTGTTTGTTGTTTTTTCTGTTGGCACATTAAAATTACACTTTTTGTTTGACCTCTGCATCCGGGGTCCACCTGCCTAACCGAACCCATCAAGAGAGTGCATGAAAAGATCAAAAAACAGCCTGTTTGTTGAATGTTTGTGCCAAATTAGAAATAGAAATTATTTTGTCGTGTCCCTTTGATTTATAATTCACAAGAATGACGGACGGACAACCTGCAGATCTGAATAATGCTTCTGACGTAAGCTAACTCAGGTTTTAACTCGACTGTCAGTTTAATGTAGGTTTTAGTCTCATCATGATGTTTTATAGAATCAGTCAATTATCTTCTTCACACTGTACAGTCTTCAAAGTCTTACCTGTGGCGAGTCTGTGTTTGTTCTCCGCTGCGTAGGGATTGGCCGAAGCCGAGGAGCCGCAGCTGGACCGGAGCAGAGGTCCGCTGATGGAGACCGGGCTGGTGTCCGGGTGGAGCAGAGCGGCTTTCAGAGGACTGATGGAGTTAAAGCTGAGCACTGAGAGACAGCCGGAGAAACCCAGAGACGCCAACCTGGACACGTCCGGGTCCAGATCAGAGTCTGAGGAGGAGGAGAGGAGGCAACTGGATTTAAATGGAACACAAACGACATTTTGTAGTTTCATGACATGAGGCAAGAAACTAGATTATCGACTAGTTTCCTTTGTTTTAGTTGAATAAGACATAATTACTTAATTTGTCTTTCCAACAGACGCTGATAAAAAGTAAATAAGAGGTTTTAGAATGAAGCCCATTTCTTTCTGGATCTAATTCACATGATTTTATTGTGGAAGCAGCAAAGGAGGATTGTGGTGTGTCAGTGAATATTGGGTCATTATTCCAGACTGAATAAACGGACAAATAAACTGTTTGTTATGGACTTTTCATTTCATGGTGATCTGTCCAGTGATGGTGTCACTGCCGTCCTGTGACCCATGAGTTATATTTTACAGTTTGTGCAGCAGGTTGTGATACTAACTTTATTTATTTTCTAGAATACAGTGAAACATCGACTGATTCCAGAATACAGTGAATAGTGAACGAGCACCTGTAAAACAAGTCATCCACTCATTATGTGGAGTAACACTCCTCTTTGTCTGCTGTTAATTCTCATGTTTCTCTCCTGAGAGCAGCAGCGGGACACAAACACACAGAGTCAGGGTCAATTCTCCTCAGTCCCCGGACGATCCTGCAGGACATCGAACACCCGGCGTCCCTCATCACAGAGGACAGACTGTCTGTCCGTCCCTCCAGCAGACAGATGTGCAGCCTCGCTCTCTATCTGTTCATTTCAATGACTTGAATCCCTCCATCGTTCACCTCCGCTCCTCCACAGCAGAGTAAACAACAGCTGTGGGAGCCGAGCGGCCACATCCCTGTTTGTTCACTGTGACTTCCACCAGGACGTGTTCATGTTGATGAGCAGCAGGAAACATGACGGCAGCCTGTACACGCGGCTCTCAGCTCCTTCCCTCCTCCCTCCATCACCCTCTCTCTGTTCCATTAATCCGGCTGATGGATGATCGCTTTGTCATGAAACGACAGAAAATCCACTTTCCTGCTGCTTCGGGTTCTGATCCTGATCCGACTCGTCGCTGCTGGTTTGACGGAGGAGACGAGCGGTCGCACGCCGACATGACGGGAGTTCAAAGACTGGAATTTACTGAACATGCACAAAAATTAAACGGGTTTATCATTACGTAATCCATAAGATATGAGGTGAGATCTTGCCTGATCTTGAAATATGGATTCTATTGATATTTTTTGGCTGAAGCCACCGATGACAACTTTGCATTTAATACTTTCCATATTGATCAATTTCATGATCATGCAAGAAATGCGAGTTATTAAAGTTTTTGAGCAGCAGAAAAGCCTCTGAAACATCGATAACAGCCCGAGACATTCACAGTCTATATTTGATTAAATCTGAAGAAATATAATAATATAAAGAAAGTATATTTCTTGTGTTGGATCCGGGTTTTTGGAGACTTGTTCAGGGTTTCACTTGAACAGGTTAAAAATAAACAAACCGAATCAAACCAATGAAAATCGAAAAATTGACTTTTTTGAAAAGTTCAAACGTAAGAAAATAACATGAGAGAACCAGACATTTCTGGAATGTTTGAATCTGAAAATGATTTGCTGCAAACTTATGATCCTGCATGAAACCGAGACGCACTTATATAACAAGATATTCCTATGTAATATTAATTGCTGTCTTTCTGGGTATAGAGAACTGCTGATGGAAATAGTCAGTTTAACCCCTTATTGCCTGAATTAATTTCCAATTTATAAAAAAAATATTATTTGTGTTTTTGGCTGTCATACAGATGCTAAATTAAGTGGAGATTTTTGATTTCAATATAGCATATACAATAGATATAAAATTTAGGTATGAAGCAAATTAGCGACATTAGGCATAATGGGGCATAACCGTAATTTAACAAATTTTCCAGTCTCTGGTATGTAGATTATTATGCTGATGCTGCTTTTGCTTGAAATTGAATAACAACATATGTTTCTGTACAATCATTGCTGTTCTATCATCACAGTATTTCAAATACAGCTTAATATCTCAAAATAACTTTGCTGCACAGTACCAAGGGGCTAGTGTGTATTTTCCACTCCGACCACTAGATGACAGCAGAGTGCTTCCAATACCTTCATGGTATGTGTAGTATTTGCACCATCAGGCATTAGTGGGATAAAAAGATCGGAATGGGTTTTGAGGCAAATTCGCGGCATTCGTCTACAAGGGGTTAAAAAGCAGACTCAGGTTTTTATGACTCATGTCCTGGTGTTTCCTTGTCAGAGCCTCTGTTGTGTTTTATTAATCGGCTGGAACGTTTATTTTCCAGTGTGATCCAGATGCCGGAGAGAAAAATTACTGAAAATGTCCGAGATATGTTTCCTGCAGTGATGGAGCAACACGCTGTGAGCCTCAGTTTGAAGTTTAACATGACAGCTGAAGTGTTTTTTCGGTTTACACCTCAACTCGGTCGCACTTAACATTCAACAACACGATAAAGTGATTTAATTTCCATCCTCATTGCTAAAAGCTTCTCTGCATTCACTTCTGTGCGTTTTTCATATGAAGACAAAGAGGCCAAAGTTCTGAGAGCCGTTATTCAAATGAGCCTGAGTGCTGTGTTCGTTAAAAGACTCTTTGCTTTCACCGCTTCACTTACCGAGCACTCGGCCCAACACCAGGGACTTGATGGCGTTGAATTCTCCGTCAGACGACAGGTTGAAGTCCTCTCGGCTGTTTTGGTCGATCTGGAATAAACACAAATCTCTCGTCGATTGTTGGGAAAAGGAAAATCATCTTTCATCTCAGCAGCTCAGAAGAAGAAATGATGGACAGTGTCCGAACTCTACGTGGAAAGAACCAATGAAGGTTTGGTTCCAGGGATATATTTTCATATTATTTAACATTGCAAGATGACGCTTTTTGACGTTTTCAGCCATTACCCAAAGAAAAACTCATGGAACTTTATGCAAAAACACTTTTAAGGGACTGATATTTATGAATCTGTACAATTGGTCGGCCTGATTGAAGTCAATGGGACTGTTGGGTCTTGGCAGAGCTATGTTTTTGAAACTAACAATTTAGTAGCTCTTAAATGGCACTTACTTATAGCATTTTGTAGTTTTGCTTTATTTTTGAAGAACTTGTACTTTCTTGATTCTTGTTGTTCTTGGTTTGTTCCCTCGGGGTTGAAGGCACTTATTGTAAGTCGCTTTGGATAAAAGCGTCAGCTAAATGAAATGTAAAAAATGTAATGTGCTCTACTCACTGCTTCTCTACTCTCTACTTAACCTTATAATTATTTGATCTCTACTAACTAATATAGATTATAGATGTCGCAAAGGTTTAATAAAGAATAGAAAAATGGTTATAAGTCGATTATGGCTCCAGAGAAAGTTTTCTTTGCCCTAAATCAACATGAGTTTCTGGAGCTGGAATCTTTCTCCTCCCGTGTTTGAACTTGATCTTGAACGAGCAGCGAGCGTGAACATTGAACCCTCAGAGGAACACGACCCGCCCCCCCGCCCGCCCCCCCGCTCTGAGAACTGGACGCAGCGTGTCGCTCGCCCACAGTGACTCATTCTTCAATGGGACATCTGCTCAGGGGAGAGAGAGGATGTGATTCTGTCCGGACGCCGCCGGCCATCAGCAGCCAGCGCCATGGAACCGCTGTGTGTGTCCCCCCCCCCCCGACGTCCCCAGAGTGTGTCGCTAACGACATAATGACTCAAGGTGATAGATGTCGACAAGATGAGATGCACCTCATATGTCACTGGAGCCTCACAATACTCCAGGGGGGCTGGGGGGGGGGGCACCCGTGCAAGACGAGGTCACCTTGTATTTCATATCACGTCTTGATAATTATACAGTCGTTTAATGGGGCTGGGTCAGATGAAGTTAACATCATTTATCATGGGAGGTTAACAAGATAAGAGATTCACTAGATCCAGATATGATTAAGATGCTTCATATTTCACGTGCAGATGCTTTGATGTGTAGTTTGTCCCTGCCGCCCTGCCGTAGCTCCGCCCTCATCACCGGGGCTTGATTAACGGAGCAGGAAACTCGTTATCGCAAGAGGGAGAGAACATGTCAATTATTTCTGTATCTGCTATTGCCTTGAGTTTTAATTTATTGTCAAATAAATTCTGCAAATGTTATTATTTATTAATTTGCAGGTTGAATTAGCTCATATTAGCTTGTTGTGATATATTAATGTTTTTCCAGGGACATGATCGCAAAATATAGCACTTTATATTTATTGAGCTCTCTGCAGGAATAAGTAGGATATATGGTGGACAACTATACTGTGTGTGTGTGTGTGTGTGTGTGTGTGTGTGTGTGTGTGTGTGTGTGTGTGTGTGTGTGTGTGTTGTGTGTTGTTACCTGCACGGACACAGAGTCGCTCAGTCTCCTGACAGTAACTGTGTGTAATTGTCCGTTTGCCAAACTCTTCACTCTGCTCCTCAGCACCTCAGCTTCTCTGCTGCTGTCCAGCTTGTACCTCACCTCCAGCTTATCTTCACACACACACACACACACACACACACACACACACACACACACACACACACACACACACACACACACACACACACACACACACACACACACACACACACACACACACACACACACACACACACACACACACACACACACACACACAGACACACTTATTTTAAATTGAATGTTTCTCTCTTGCTCAAAAACACTTACACTAATCTCGTTATTTTTTCATGAATCTTGATGACGAGCATCTGACTCAATGAAGCTTTTTATATCAAGAGCATTAGAGCTTCATTTTTCTATCAATATGAAAACTCCAGCTCTGACACATTTTTTTAGAACATTAACATTTCATGAAAAACCAGTGAAGTCTGTGGATTTTTTAATATTGAGAAAGATTATAAGACATTCAAATTGTCCTCCAGGTGAATACAGAATAACCCACGTCTACTTTTGTAAGTAATTAATACCACAAAGAACAATACATATGTTCTCTGTATCAAAAACACGTATTTACCAAGAAGTAAGAATCATTTGTCATTCAGTTGTATCTGTTGCTCCTGATAACAGTGGAAATAGTGACACAGAAATTGCATTTGTTCTGAGGAGGTGTAAAAGCCGCCGAGGGCAAAAGAAATAAACAATAAAAAGCTCTCTGGATCTGGAGTTTCGTTGAACTTGAGTTTTAACACCATTAACCTGACAACTCCAGCGTCAACAGGAAACCTTAATGCTCTGCTGTCCATCAGCTGTGAGTCATTAACAGCAGAGAAATCCATTTACAGCTAATCTAGCAGCAAAGTGCTGTTTTATCAGACTCCTGGAAGCAGAAAATGTGATTTATAAATTCAAAGTGCCTCCTTCTCTTAAAAGCCAAACTCACTCACAACATCATCATCTGAGTCCAAAGTTTATAAAACACATCAGTGAGTTTTCTGCTGTTTCATTCTGCAGCACGCTGACCTGTCGCCCATTAGAAGCTGCAGCAACCCCCCCCCCCCTCAACATCACCCATCAGCTCCCACTGATAAAACCACTGAACTCTTTCTGTCCTCTTCCAGCCAGTCCACCCAGCTGGACAGATTAAAAGCCAGCAGAGGCTGACGGGTTGAATCCAGAGAAGAAGAAAGATCGGACAGATCCTGACAGATCTGGGAAAGCTGCGGAGCGAAGGATGAGGAGGAGGAAGGAAAAGGGGGAGGGGATGTGAGGGGAGGAAAGTAATTGGAAAACCTTGAGAAAGGAGGAGAAGACTAACAACGAAATAAAGGAAAAAGCAACTACTAATGAGAAAAGAGAGAAGAGATGGAATTGGAGAGGGAATTACATGTTCAAAGGGTGAAAGGGAGGAAGAATATGGAGGAAGGAAGATTATAAAGACATTCAGTCTCAAATCTGAACGACCTGGAGGAGAGACCACAAGAAAAAGATGTGGAAAATGGAGGTCAACAGGCGGAGGGGTGATTTTTACGATGTTGTAAAACCTACAGGAAAGAGAAGACCAACCACACTCCTTCAAAATAAGAGCGTCCTCCTCCTCCTCACCGTGCTTGTTGATGAGCAGGGCCAGGTGCTCTCTGTAGTACGAGGACACGTAGAGCAGCAGAGCCGGACTCTGATTGGTCCTGAAGCTCAGCGAGACGTTCTCTCCTCTCAGCGTCACGTCGGAGTAGATGGAGGACGGGGGGGCGCTGCTGTTCCTCATCAGCTCGTACGGCTCCTTGAAGGTGTAGCTGACGGAGGTGGAGGACTGGAAGGAGGCCGACACCTCTGCAGGAAGAGACACACACTCACTGTTATAGATACATCAGAAACGTAGAGAGTATATTTGACTAGGGTTGCAAAGGGGCGGAAAGTTTCTGGTAAATTTCAGGAAACTTTCCACAGGAATATTAAGCTCGGGAATTTGGGGAATTTTGAAAAAAAAAAACTATGCACATTAAACGCTGAGCAATAAAAACATCATTCAAAACACTATTTTAAAGATGTATGGAATGCAGCACATTCTGCACGTTGAGTTTCAACCCTCCACTGTGCATTCTTCCATCACATGCACAGATAACTCCCAGCATCCTTCACTCTACAGCAGGGCTATTGAGGCCTGCTGTAGAGTGAAGGACTAGTCAGGTAAGTTTCAATGATATTACTGGGAAAATATATTAGCATGCTGATTGAGGATAGTTCATCTGTTCATCTAGCCTATTTCCATTCATTTATCCATCAATTGTAAAATATTTTTACAAACTTTTTTCTCATCTTATTCTACAGAACAATGCCACGTGCACTCTCTCATGTGTGGAGACATTTCACTCCATCCAATGTAGAAGGAAAGGCTGTGTACATTTGCAAATACTGTGCAAAGACCTATGTTAAGAATGACACAACGATGCAGAAGCATATAGTCAAGTGCCCAAAGTTTCCTCAGGGCTCAAATCAGCCTATGACACAACAAAATGTTTATATTCATGTCTGTATATGACAAGGTAAATACAGTTAGTATAAATTACCCACAACATTTCCAGTTTATTCCCGTTTATTCCCGTTTATTCCCGTTAATTCCCGTTAATTCCCGTTAATTCCCATGGAAAGTTTCCAACTTTGAATATTCCCGGAATTTTGCAAACCTAGTTGACACACACACATATTTATTTATAATATTCGTATTTCCTTAGACTTTGTTTTATAATTGTCTATGTGTACATGCTAATGTTATAGTTCATGTATTTTATGATGAGCTGTTGATATCAACAGGATGAGAACATATATTTTCAGCCACTTTCCACCTCTGTGTCTCGTCCTGTTGATGCAGATCTACTCGTCTGTTCAGTTCTCCTGCAGCTGAACTCACTTCAGTTTGTTTAACCCAGATACAAAGTTCAATGTGATGATGTTTTTTTTTTTTAATGCATTGAATGTCACAGCAAACAAATGGTTTTAAATAGACTGAAATCACTCAGCCTCAGTTTGCATGAAAGCTTTGGTTCGATACTTGTTGAGTGATCACTTCACTAAAAGGTTCATTGGATTTATAAAGACTCTCGACCTTTATAAATCCACATGTTGATGTTCTGAATAACAGTCTGAAGTCTCCTCTTTTCATGTGTTTATTTCTCCTTTAGTGTTCTTTAATGCCTCATGATAAACCTGTACATCCTGTCTCTTGGTCCAGTTTGAGGCTCAGTGACACGTGGACGGTACCTGAGTGGCAGAAGACTCCGGTGAACGCCGACAGGCCGCAGTCGCAGTGGAAGCCGGCGGCTCTCTCCACGCAGCGGCCCCGGTTCTGGCAGAGCGAGCCGTAGCTGCTGCAGTGACCCGGGCAGCCGGGTCGAACCCCGGGCGTGATCCTCGCCCGCTCCTCCAGGTCCAGGGTCACGCCGTTCAGCTGCAGCGAGCGGATGCAGCCACGGAAGCCCTTCTGCCGGGAGGCGGTTCCTCCTGAACACATCAGGAGACACAGAGGGGTTATACTGTATCCTGTGATTTCTGTTCCTCGACCTTTCTTTCTTTTCTTTCTTTGTGTGTTGACAAGTCTGTGAGATTCTGTGTTTTCTTTATTCTGCAGCTGTCAACACGATGAAGAAAACACAGACGAGGCAACAACAACTGTCGGTGGAAAACTGATCCGGGGACAGAACTTTTATCAGCTGTCGTTAGCTCTGCCTGAAAAAACATCAATCTGAACACGCTGCCGGGCTGACTCACTGTCTGGTTGTGTGTCAGGACGTATATCTGTGTGTGTGCGTGTGTGTTTGTGTGTGTGTGTGTGTGTGTGTGGAGCTGGAAGCCAGATCTTCCCTCCTCCCCATCACGCCTCCTCCCACCATCCCCAGCACGTCACTTGCAATTTGTCAGATTCGTCTAAATAATGGGTTCCGACCGAAGGGAAGTGAAATGATATAATGAACACATGTCCACCTTCACACACACTGTGCTGTCACATGTGACGTGTGGCAAGAATTAAAATCTGACGTCCTGTCATTTCTGCACAGATGCTGGGGGTTGGAATAGGAGAAGAGTTTTCTGAGAGGAAGTTTCCTTCATGTGGTCACTGGAGAAATTGAGCCTGTAGAGTTCATGGTGTCAAATGTTGGATATAAGAGCTTAAGAGTTAAGAAGAGAAACTAAACAGAACCTCAAACTCATCATTTCAGCAACTCCCTGCGTTACGTCTTCATTAAAACTAAACTTTATCTCAACTAAACTCTATTCCACATTCTCACATATAGAGGAAGCCTATAGGAACCTTCTTCCCCCCTCTCATTGGCTCTATACCGTGGCGGCACCTTAGAGACGGGGAGTCGCCCCAAAGCTTCCAGGAATCATTTCCACGACACCGAGATCATTTATAAAAAGCGTAATGAGGGATTTGGAGGGTGAATATCAAAGCAAAGATCAAAAAAAGTCCCAGAGCAGAAAAAACCTCTGACCAAAGCAGCAGGGCTATCGGCGAGACCTTCAAGATCAGTGGGAGTCTCAACCTCGTCTACAAGCTCGGCTCTAACAAGACAATTACAGCGTCGCTACATGAGATCAAGGCCGTGATCAAAGGCAAAGTGTGTGGCTGGAAATACAAAAGAGCATCAACCTCTAGCTTCAGAGAGAAAAGTCCAGAGAGAGAGAGAGAGAGAGAGAGAGAGAGAGAGAGAGAGAGAGAGAGAGAGAGAGAGAGAGAGAGAGAGAGAGAGAGAGAGAGAGAGAGAGAGAGAGAGAGAGAGAGAGAGAGAGAGAGAGAGAGAGAGAGAGAGAGAGAGAGAGAGAGAGAGAGAGAGAGAGAGAGAGAGAGAGAGACTTCGTTAGAGGAAGAAAACTTCAACAGCACAGTTTTTGCGGCTGAGAGCAGAAAATCACAGGAAAGTGTCCGATGCAATAAAGCACAAACAGAAAAGATCCATCTGCTGCATATTAGACAGATATCGATTGATTTGTTTCTGAGCAACGTTACTTAAAATGTGAAGAATCATCATCTGAGAATATTCAACATTCGTGACCGGTTGAACGGTTACATTTAAAAACATTTGAATGACTTTTCTGTTGATTTATGTTTGCAGGATATTGCAAAAACATAAATCTTCAATTCATCATTACCAAGCAAGAATATAGTTATAGATATAAAGGTTAATTGCAGATGGGATAAATCTGACTAATCCTTAAAATCCAATTTCAACAAGAGCTAAATCATGACACCGGGTTAAATACTGAGTTTTCTCGACCACACACCGACACTGATGGAGCTCCAACCAACGGCTTATCTCTCCAAACCAGACAAGCCAGCAGATAATGACAAAACCCAACACGTGGAATGTGCTGCGTGTGAATATTTCTCTCTGACAGACACCAGGCCGTAAAGAATCTGGAGAAGCAATCGGACGGATTGTAACTCCAGCACGAGCTGAGAACCGAGACACTGTAATTTACCACATTATAAATCTGTACTAGGAATAATTAAGTACGAATAAATAAACTGTTTGTGGAGTTAGGGCTAATAAATTCACACGGGACAATTACAACAGGACTTTAAACCTGAGTCTCATAAATTCACTGCACATGATAATTCGGCTTAGTTATTAAAAAATGCAAGAAAAGTAAATATTTTTTCCCTGCAGTGTCGGAGGCTGGAGTTCAGCTCATAAATAAGCCGGGAACAATAATACAGCTTGTGCAGCAATGTTGCAGCTTGTGATTGCAAAAGAGCTGAGCTGATATTAATGCTAATGTATACACACGCCGTATATTGTTTACTTAGTATTTGTATGTCAGCGATAAGCCGGTGCTCCTAACAGATAACTCGTGTACAGTTTAACAGAAAATATATTAAACTTGGTTCTTTTCTTGGACTCAACACGGAGACTGGAAATCAAATCACACATTCAGCACATCTGCATTTACTCGTCAGTTTTCTGTCGTGTAATTCAGAGGTGAGCGCATGGATTTGAGACGTTGGCTATTCAGAGCGGATTATCGGCTAAAAACATTCAGTCCATCAATATTTTCCTGCCGCTGCCAATGCTCTAGTTTGTTTCCCTCCTCGTTGTGTTTACTGATATGAACAGACATGTATAATATTTACAGAATGATAATAATAACTGATGCGTTTTCATTATTTCTCCCAGACTCCGAGGTTAAATCGAGAATCAGACTTGGAGCTGCGCCTGCCGATAAACAACTATTACTATTTAAAGACCCTCGCTGCAAGAAATCCCCTCACACACTATAATAATAAACACAGCTCCCCGATGCACGATTAGTTATTGAAAGAGATTATTGCTCAGTGGTCAGAAACCATCGATTCGGCACTTTCATATCCAGCGAGCAGCCGGTGGCTCTCGGCCAATAGCGCTTCAGGACTGTGAATCCTGAGATTTCTGTCTCATTTTTCAGGATGCAGGACTTCGAGAGGAGGACAGAGTTTCTGTATCTCGACCTGCAGGAGTTCAGAGTGTTTTGCTGTGGATGTAGAGAGGGATGTGGATTCCCAGTAGAATAGACTCAGCAGACTCAGCATCTTTCACATCCCATTCTGCTGAGCGAACAACGAGCTTCCGCCAATGGTACATTAGCATATGTACAAAAAGAGACTATTTTTAGCCTTTTGCCGGATTTAATGCGAGCTGCACGAGGAGGCACAGCGACATCACATCCTGTTGGAGCTGCTGGACTCATCCAGTCTCCTCGGCCAAACAGCAGAAACTGACTGAGGTAGAATGAGACTCAGTAGAACAGACACCTCCACCACAGTTTCCTTAAATTCAACCAAACTGTAAACTTGCACAAAATCATAGATATCAGTGAAACTAGTTTGAAATTATTACTTTTTAATTCTTTCTGTCATTGTAAGTCATCTCTGCAAGTTCGCTTTGTCAGCACCTTTTGATTATTGTGAGTAAATCTGAATTTTTCTCTCTAATTCCTTGAGAATGAACAATTTCACTTTTTCAGTTTTAAAAGCGATTGTAAAACACGTTCTTTCAAATAAACTGGCTCTGGAAATGTTTTATTTACGAGGAAGAAGCAAATGCATTCAACACATTTATTAATACATTTCATTTGGAAATGTGTCATAAACAGCTAATAAACTGGAGCAAAATAACTCTTCTGTACGAAAGCTTTAAGTAATGAGGAGTGGTGAGAAGAATTAACTGTCTTTCATTAAATATTATCAGAAAGAAAACAATTATTTGACTGAAATGTGAATAATGTGAAATTATAAGGATCTGTTTTATAACCAGAGACAAAGAAACAGATTTAATATAATCTGATGGCTGAGGCTGCTCACCTATGAACAGCTGGCTGTTGAGCTGCAGGTGGAAGTGTCCGTCGGCCGGCGCCTCCTGCGTGGCGGGGGGGAACTGGTCCAGCCGCAGCGTCGCCTCCTTCACGTTCCTCTCGGCTCGGACCCGATGCCACCGGCTGTCGTTCAGCGGAGCCGGCGCCTCCACCCGGACCTCCAGCGGCCCGTTACCCACATCGAAGGAGAAGAGCACCTGAGTGGAGGCTGATGGAGAGACGACAGAATGGAGGAAAAGAGAAGGAGGTAGAAAGGGATTAACATTCTGTAGATGATGGAGACAAAGAAGGAGGGAAGAACCAGAGAGGTAGTGTGCTATATTCAGCTAGAGAGATCATTTTGGCGTGTGTTTAAAACATAATGACAGGTTTATAGCTATGAAGCCCTCGTTCTTGGACTCTCAGAGTTCCTACGTATTATTCCATGTGTTACTCGTTCAGTGTTTTCTCCCTCAGAGAAAGCTCTTAGACAGGTTCAGATCTGCATCCCTGTGTATGAAGCACGTCTTTACTCCGAGGCCCCTATGTGTGACGTCATTTTATCTCAAGTCTTGGGGTAAACATCTCCCCTATAAGAATCCTTGTCTCCTTGGTGAGGCAGACTTCTGCATTAGAACGTCTCCTGGTATACCTAGGTACCTGTCCTGACCTTTAACTTCTGTGTAATAAACCTTATTATACAAGCAAGAACAGTGTCCGCTGAGATTCCTTCATCATCATCATCTTCTTCAACATCACTGCTGCTTAAAATATACCATATTAGAAAGTTGAATAATGTAGAAAAGTATTCACCATCCTACAGTTTGATAAACCAGACAATGACAGATGTATCTCATTGTGCAATAATGTTGTTTGTAGAATATGAACAACATGATGTACATATTCCTCCATCACTGCGCTCAGAGGAGTTTCAGCCTCATATTCAGGACCACGGCCAGAGCCTCAGCCCCCTTCAGCACCATGGACAGCAGCTCGGAGCTAAACGTCTGTATTTGTTGTTTCTTGCGGCGTCGACTCGGATTCTCTCCAACAACAACAACAACAACAAGAGCCTCAGACAAAGCAAACCATCACTCTTCATGTTCTGCCGGTGGAGGGCCGAGGATGCATCACTACGGGAGTACAGAAGAAAATGAAACAATGGCAACGGATCCCACGGTAACTTCATTTAGAAACAGTTCTCCGGGCCCGGGCCACAGCGTAACACAGCAGCAGGATCCAGAGCTGGAACAACAACAATGACAGTGATTTCCCAGAGGAGCAAGGCTGTGGCTGCAGCAGTGTCCCTGTGATAGTTTCTGTGTGTGTGTGTCCCTTTCCTCCAATATCTGGAGTAGCCTCCTCCAAAATGCAACGAAACACAAGGAAAGACATTGAAACGGAAAAGTAAAGTAAACTCAACCAAAGCTACATCAATGCTACTATGTGTTCATTTTAAAAAAGGAAAAGAATCGGCATGAGCCTCAGCTACGAGTGTAGAACACAACAGGAATAAACAATAACAAGTGTGTCTGACCCTGATGACTTTACTAACAGCTGTTGTTAAATTCTGCAATGATACAAGTGTTTACATGTGTAAGAGACGAGATATTATTTGTGCAATATGCAAAAATCCCTCTTTACACCAGGCGTGTTGGTGTGGACGCTGTTTAAAACTGATACCGAACCAAAATGAGATTGTTTAAGTCTTAGTTTGAAATGAAAATGTCGTATTCTGGACGTAGCCTAAAAGAGCAAAGTGAAATGAAAGATTCCAAACACGAAACGACTCGAGTCACTGATTCATGGCGTCTACGCTGCTCTTTTTTAAATGACACACACCACGGCCCCCGGTGAAGGTGTAACTCACACCTCACTGCATTACTGCCACAGACACGTAAGCACAAGGACACCTTGCTGGGAAATACAGCTACACTTCAAATAACACAATCTACGGTGGGCCATAAACGCACCTCTTCCACGCTGCCACATCTCCATGGCAGCCATAAACCGCACAACACACAGTTGGTTATTACTGTCGTGATCTAAACGACACATTGTGGCGCCCGGGTGTGTTTGTTACGCCGGAGACAGGAATCGATTCAGGGTCGCGGTGAAAATTCCCCCGAGAGTTCGTGAAACACCTGTAAAATTAATTGCTGTAAAAACAAGGCCGGCCACAACAGTGATTACGAGCTGCTCTTTATGGGTTTAATCTTGTTCACACATTTATTGGATGGATGGTTAATGCAATGCCGTCCTGTGTGTGTGTGCTGGGGGGGGAATATGGTTTCAATGAAGTCGGCGCCGGTCTGAGGGAGAAAATTGATTAAAAAGCAACTAACAGTGAAAACCTCAGAATCTAATGTTGGAAACATACGAGAGGAAAATGGAAAACTCCACAAGATCCAGAGTTAAGTTCCATATTGGACTCTAGAAAATGTAAAGACAAGAACACTAAGATTTCATTTTATATTTAAAATGCACACATATTCAAAAGTTAAGATCTTGGACTCACAGCTCAGCTCGATGCGGATGAAGTCTCGGATGCCCAGGTTCTCCAGGAACACGCCCGAGGACGCCGTGGTTTTGAACAGGAAGGAGATGTCGGCGCTCAGCTCGCCGTGGAACGTCGGGAAGTGGAGGTACGACGTCTCCTTGTCGAAAAACGCGGCGTTCCACAAGTTCTCTGACAGAAACACAAGAAACCCTCTCGCTGATTAGCTGAAAGCAAAGATTCTTTCTTTGTTTTTTTTTAGATACGTTTTTAAAAAGAGGATGGTTGCTGTCAGGGGCTTACTGTCTCCATGACAACGGAGCGGTCCCACCAGATAGGCGGCCTCTGACCCCGGCCTCTGGAGGTCACCCAGCACCAGGGACCTGACGGGGAGGCTCTCCTTGTGGGTGAGCAGGCCCGAGTCCTCGGCCCTGAGGAGACAGAAGAGAGGGAGGGGAAGGAAAATGATGATGAAGGTGCAGAAGTAAATAAACAGGAGGAGAAGGAAAGAAAAGAGGAAGAAGACAGATAAAAGAAATGAAATGAAACATTGAGGAGAGGAAGACGATGATGAAGTAAATACAGACGAAGCAGAAGATGATGAGAACATAGATTCATTTGTTAAACAACAACAAGCACGAGGAGAATGAAGAAAATCCCCAAACTATGCTGGTTTGTCATTTAAACTAGATTCAGATTTTTATTTGGATCTGCTCGCAAAATAACCATGAATTATTCACTGAGAAAGTAATGAAAATTTCCCAAAATTATTGTATTGTCAAAGGAACCTAATTCCTGGATCTGTCTCTTAAAACCAATTAATCGCCAAAGTTTAAAGACTGATTCTCTGACCCAGACCTCCTCCTCTATGATAGTCTGTCCAGTAGTTGTTGTTCTCTGATGAAAACTTTCTCCTGAGCGGAGGTATAAATACATTCAGACCTGGAAGAGCTGGAGCTCACAGCACTTTGTTAGTCTGATGAAATATTAAAGAGCGGCAGGTCTGGTTCGTGAAAGTAGAGGCAGGACGAGACAAGCTGGTGATAGACGACTGATACCAGGAAGGAATCGTTCTCAACACGAGGACAGAGAGAGACGACAAGAAGAAAACTAAAAGACAAACATATCCTCATAGTTTATTAACGTCAGTACCAGTCCATTCCGTCGGCGTCACAGTTGCAGTAGTGCTGCGGGTCCACGCAGTCGCCCTGAAGGCCGCAGGCGCACTGTCGGCTGCCTGGCTGAGCCCCCCCCCAATACGTCTGCACACGACCGGGACCCGGACCCCCGAGCCACCAGCTGAACGGAGACCCCTCTGAAACACACAGAGAACAGCTCACACACACGAGAACACATTCTGCTGCTTCAGGTTCAGAGTCGACCTTTAACCTTTGGTTCCAGTATTTATCCTGACGCACACGTGTCTTCTCAAACACGATAAGAAAAGAGCTACGTGCTCTTTAACAAAATAATGCGTCGGAGATTCACCTCCCAAAAATACTGCATGAATCACTGCTACAAAACATCAAAGTTACAGTTTGAATGTGTAAAATAACTTGATTATAAAAACACATGAATAATCTCAGTTACCAGAAAGACTGTTTCTATTTAAACGTGAGATGTTAAAGACATAAGATCTGAAACCGCAGATACAAATCAGTCTTTTTCTGCAGCTGTGTTTCACTTCATTTCTCCTTAGAAACACTGCCAAGTATATTTCAGCTTTTAAAATAAAACTTTGCTGAGAAAAAACATCGTGGCCCTGATTTAAAAATCCACTCTCTGTCGTAAGAACATTGTGAATTTAACTACTTTGTTCATTTCCATCAATTTACTCTTCTGCAGTATTTACTTTATTTCCCTGGGTTTCCTCTGTGGACGTGTGTTTAAAAAAAATACTCAAAACTTTCTTTTATTTAATTCAACCACGTCTCTTCTTTAATTTTAATCTTAAACTTCCTTGAACCATTTTTTCACACATTTAATTGTTTTAACAACTTTGACTTTCTGAACATCTTCTGTTTTTAAGCTTCTGCTTTTCTTTCAGGAAAATAACTTTTCTTACTACTATAATTACATATGTCAATAAATAGGTCCTTTGTTGTTGTTCTTGTGCTTCTCTTTACTTTGTGCTCATGTTCAGACCGAAACTTTATGAGCCACAAAAACAAAACACTCCCCCACTCATCCATCTGTCTCTTCCTCTATTCTTTCCAGAATCCATCTATTGTTTGCTGTTAAACTTTCAGTCTTTGTTTTCACGCTAAACGTCTCGGAGCAAGATTTATATCACAACGTTTTGCCTTTGCTCTTTAACGTTGTGCATAAGTGATGTGTGTGTAATGGTTGTCATTACAATTCCCTTTGTCACGGGGAAGAAAAATCCATTTCTAAACAGCACAGAGACAGAGTTTCAGCATTAAGGTCGATTAATGACATGAAATAACTTTTAGGAAAAGGAAACACAGACAAACTAATTGGAGTCGATGCTCAGTCTGAAATCAATCTAACACAATCTGTTGTTCTGACTCTAAAGAGGAAGAGGAGAAAAAAGCTTGGAGCCTGATTAAGTTTACAGCAAAGACCAAATCAATTATTTTCTTTTGTCTGTTGGAGCGAGAGAAATGTGTCGTTATCTCCAGACCAATTAAACATATAATATAACTCCTGTTTTTAAATTAGATTCAGAGAAAACCCAGGCAGTGAAACAAGTGGGATTTAGTGGTTTCATCTAAAATATAATGATATTTATAAATCCATCGTGTAGTGTTATGCTTCCTCTACCAAGCGCAGTTTCAGATTTATGGAAATAATAAGTGAGATTGAAATTGGAAGTAATTCAAGCAGTTGAAATGCACTTTCTTTGCCGGATTAATACCAAAAAAACAGTCTTTACCTGGAGTGTTGAGGAGGCGGGACTTCCTGCAGTGGTAGGCCACTTCCTGTTCACAGTGCTCTGATTGGCCGACAGCAGCCATCAGCTGCTCTTCTCCAGTGGAGTAGTCGAAGTGGATCAGGAGCTGGTTCCGACCCGGAGACGCTCGGACTCGGGTCAGGTCCGAGTCGTTGTGATGGATCACCATCCACGTGTCGGCCGCTGTGATCATCAACATCATCAGGTAGAGTCATAGAGAGGGAAAGATGAATTATAAAACAAAGACAATCATCAAGACATCATGCTGATATAAAGACATCTAGAGAGAGAGAGAGAAAGAGAGAGAGAGAGGAAGGAATCAGGCAAAGAGAGAGAGATAGAAGTAACGATGCAAGAAGGAAAGATGAAAGATGAAGTGAGTCTGAGATGATGAGAGGAGTGCCATCATTTACAATTATGTAAATGTTCATTGTACAGAACGATGAGTGATAATGGGAGGATGAAGGAGAGAGAGAGAGCGAGAGAGAGAGAGAGAGAGAGAGAGAGAGAGAGAGAGAGAGAGAGAGAGAGAGAGAGAGAGAGAGAGAGAGAGAGAGAGAGTCACCTGTCATGTTGCAGTAGACCAGCTGTGGTCTGATTGGTCCGCTGCCGTCCACGTCGATGTAGAAATGTCCCGACGTGTTTCCGTTGTGTTTGTACGCTTCACACGACTGCTCGTACACGGCTGTGAGGAGAAGAAGGAGACGCGTCACGTCAACACATCGAGGGGATGAACATCGCACTTCCTGGTATTCTGTTCATCTTTAATGGTTAAATTCATGTAGATGACACTTATAACAACACCTCCTCAATCTTCAGCCCTTCTGGAATAAAAGGACTCTGGAAGGACGTTGCAGTTTTTCTACTCGTTGGATAGTCAACACTTTGGATGTGAGGGAAATATCACGTTCTTTGCAAGCCAAGCAGGACTTTACTAAAGTTCAGGATTTATTCCAGCACATTGTTTTATCATCACTAGAATATGGAATTGAACAACTGTCTGATATTTCCAACCAGGATGGCCGAGAGGTTAAGGCGTTGGACTTAAGATCCAATGGGTGAATGCCCGCGTGGGTTCGACCCCCACTCCTGGTATTTTGTTTACTTCACAATCTTGTAGAGATGAGGTAATTGTGTCCTTGAACAACAACAGGATCTCCCCAACAACTTCAGTCAAGCAAGGAGCAAGTGAAGTAAGAACCATGGTGGACGAGTGGTATGGAGTCAAGGATCATTGGGTGGTGTACATGCCAACATCTCAAGTCCTCCAACCATCCTTCTACATCGTCTATACTGAGAGCAACATGAAAATGAGATATGATGATGACATGAAATCATCAGGATGGCTGAGTGGATTCAAATCCTTGTTGGTTCTAATCCCACTCCTGGTAACCAGTACCATGACCCTTTGGCACCATCAAGATCTGAAGGTCATCAGGTCACAAGCAGCATTTAAAAAGCTCTGTTATAAAAATGGGATTCACGTGAAAATTCAAAACCTATATTCCGACGTGTTTCCGTTGTGTTTGTACGCTTCACACGACTGCTCGTACACGGGTCACATCGACACATCGAGGGGATGAACATCGCACTGTGGAGGATTATGGGAGTTTCTGTATGTGTCACAACTGAATCACAACCCGAGAGAAGAGTCGCGCAAAGATCAGTCCAGCTGAGGGGGACGGCAAAGACTGAAGGGAATACAAATACTCAGTAAACCTGGATCTGCCCCACCTCTTCCTCTCGCCACTTGTCTTCCTCCTCCTCCTCCTCCTCCTCCTCCTCCTAATCCTTCAGTCATATACATTCATACCTCCGAGGTAGGGTATTTGTGTATTTATGTATCAAGGACGTATACTTGATTTTATTCTTTTTAATTTTGCTCTGTGTCCCATTCAATAACTGAGAGGAGGTTTAGAACCTATACTGCAGGCAGCCAACAGGGGGCGGTCAAGATCTTTTGGCTTCACTTTCGTGGAAGCAGCCATGTCGTCGATCTTTATATAAAGTGTATAAGCTGTGTCTCAATTCAGGGAACACTTCCTTCAGAGGCCGAACTGAAAGGAATCAATTATCTCCAGGTTTCCAATCTGCAGCTCCTGCACCACAGGAGGAACTCATATATAACTATAACTGCTAAACTGTATTTCTGCTAAGTGCATCTGTGATTGACAGTCGCAGAATTCAAGATCAAACTGTAAACAGTCGTTCTGCCAACTTTAAATGTCGACTTTGAAAAGCTCTTACGTGAGGAGAACTGAACGTGTGGATGAGAGAAACACAGCACGTCAATCACAGACTCAGTCGTTTTTCATCCCTGTGGTTTTTCACTGTTATTTTATAATGTAACAAAGATTGTCTTCTCAGTTTGCCTCGCTTTATTTAAAAGGAAATTCATTATCTGCCTTCTCACATTTTAACTCTCTCTCTCTACCTTGTCTCCAATTTGCACCTCAATAAAAGAATAAATCTTGGATGTAACACCCCCGTGATTGTTTTCTTCATATTCACACAAGCAGGAAGAAGAATGAGAAGCTTTCATGGTTATATTTGGACGCGTCGGGGAAAGATTCTCGTCTCCGTCATAAATTGAAAAATTCAAATGTGATTTAGAGCCACAGTTTCATTCATTCTCCAACATTTGAAGGAGACAAGATTCTTCCAGTTTTTCTTTCCTTTGGTTTGTGATGAAGGTTTTTTGTTTTAAAGCCCAGAGTCTGTTGTGTATGAAGCTCCTCCCATCCTCTGGATCTGGCCTTAGATTCCAAACACATGTGGCAGCAGCAGGTCGACTTACAGCTGTGGCAGGTCGCTCCGCTGTAGCCGCTGTCCGAGCAGTTGCAGTGGAAGATGGTCCAGGACTGAGTGCAGCGGCCGCCATGTTCACAGCGACTGGGAGAACACCTGAGAGAGAGAAGTCTCAGTATTAAGATAATCAGGATGAGGTTGAAACAGATTAAGTGAAATGTACGAGTGTCCAGTGGAGACACGAAGCTGCGGGATATTGATCGACATCGACTGTCGCCTGTTGTGCTCCGTGTTCCTCCTGCTGCCTGAGAGAAGCTCAGCATGTGAGTCAGAGCTCATTATCGTTCCATGTAGGATTTGTGTTTACTCCTGTTTAATTCAAAAATGTGCAAAATATGTAAATGCCCAGAGGCGTCGAAGCCTTTTAATAAAACTGTATTAAGATGCAACACTGATTGTATCTGACAAGCAGTTTATCTCCAGGAAACCAAACAACAAAGTGACACAGACAGATCACCAGTAAATTCCCAATTTATACAACAAACAGACTCATTCAAACCACAAATCCACTGAAATGTCATTCACAGAAATAAAGTGTTCACACTCAGCCCCCGAGGCAGAGAGCAGAGCTTTAAACAGAAAGTTATCATTCTCCTCCTGTGAGACAAATCAGGCTGAAATCACAAAATATGACAAGTAACTTCAATCCACAGAACAAACCCTGAAGAAAACCCCTGTTCCCTTGTTCCCTCACACTGTTCCCAAGAGTCTGATTGGGAGTGGGAGACAATTTAACAATTTAACACAAACATTAAAGTAAAAAATACGAAAATCTTTTACAAATCTTTTGAATTGAAGATCATCATTTCTTTAAGCAAATTGTTTTGGCTTCAATCAGCTGAGAGTAGCATCATCACCATCACTACCATCTGACATCACATCAGAGAGGTTTGTGTAATGTGAGTCCCCCCCCCCCCCGGTATAAAAGAAGGTGTTGAACTGATGAAGAGGCTCCTTGTGGGTTTGAGTTCCATTTGTGCCGTTAATGGAGTGTTAGCTCCCCATAATAATGCTCTTTGGCACCGGCAGCAATAATAACACATGCACACACACACACACACACACACACACACACACACACACACACACAGACACACACACACACACACACACACACACACACACACACACACACACACATAGATGGTGAGTCCTTTTTCCACCTGACTTTACAGCAGAATATATCCCAGGGGCCCGGAATTCAATCAGCAGAACTACATTGAGAACATTTGGGGATTTTTGTTGTTGTTGTGTTTCCTGGAAATCAGATTTCCTTTTTTGTTATTTTTGTTTTATTTCTCACGAACTCTCAGATCTGTGCATGAACGATGTAGTAGGGAAAAATAATCTAATGAATTCAGAATAAACGAGACATTTAATTAAAACCACTGGAGGGGATTCTCTATATCAAGTGGCTGGTTCAATAAGTCTGCTTGTATTTACCTACAATACAGCGTGTGTGTGTGTGTGTATGTGTGTGTGTGTGTGTGTGTGTGTGTGTGTGTGTGTGTGTGTGTGTGTGTGCGCTGTGCCCCTGAGGCGGGTTTATAATTGGTGTGATTGTCTCATTAATTAATTGCAGCTATTTGGCGAGACACCAGGACGATCGGATCGTCTCTTATCTCCCGAGGTCGACGTTATTGCTCCGACGCCGGATTGTCGTCGACGATTCTCACTTTCATTAATCATCTTAAAATCCAGCGATGAATCACACTGAAGGTCTTTATCATGAAGTCTGAACCCCAACAGTTTCTATTTGAGTCTAATGTTAATCATACGTTTATATAGCAGCTGTAATTAATGTCTTTTCCGTAACAATGAATCACATGGGTTTTCTGTATTTCAGAGGTTTTGCTTTTGAAATATCACAGAACTTTAAAACTACTTTTTCTGTTTTCCTCTAATGATGTATTTCACTCTCACGATGTCATCAACCTCGTTTCCATCCCACAACAAGCAGCATTTCCACAATGGCTGAGTGGCTGAGTTGGAATCTGTTCTCTCTCTCTATCTGAATATTTCCACCCACAGGTTTAGCAGCTGGCGGCAGTCGGTGTTTGCAGAAGAGCTAATTTTCTCCTGTTAGAGTCACTGTCATCAGGATGGTTTCCATGCCACGACAGGCTGCTGCTTTCAGTGAAAACCCACAAAAAACAATTCACTGCACGACCTGATCATCAGCAGAGAAGGTAACAAAGGGAAATTGTCTTCTTTGCAAATGCTTTCTTCAATTACAGTCACAGGGAGTTGAATCAAATAGCCTGTGAAAAGTATCAGTGTCCAGTAAGAACACGAAGCTATGGAAGGAATTATCTACGCTGACATCCTGCTCTTTGTTGTCGAGGACTTCTCAACATCTTCGTTGTCTTACACCTGATGATTTAGAATTTAGATTCGCAGGGAAGAATACTGACAAACACCAGGATTTTGGTGTTTCGGAGAGGCGGTGGACTAGTGGCAGAAACTTGGACTATGGGCAGAAAAGGTCTCTGGTTCGTCTCTGGTTCGACTCGGAGAAACAACACAAAGACGAACCTGGATTGATCTGTCCAAAAATCCAAGAGGATCCTCCCTACCCTGTCTAGTGCCCCTGAGCAAGGCACCTTACTCCCCCAACATCTGCTCCCCGGGCGCCGTACATGGCTGCCCACTGCTCTGTGTGTCCTGCACCAGATGGGTTAAAAGCAGAGGTTACATTTCCCTCCTTGCATGAGTGTGCTTGTGCATGTCTGTGCATGTGTTTGGGACAAATAAATAAAAATGTATCTTAAATGGATGAGTTGCTAGAGCCGTGGACCCAAGATTCAAAGTCCTCATAGGTTTAAATCCCATTGCTGGAGGAGTTCTATAACTTTGTGGAGTAAATTGAAAGTAATCTTTATGATCAGAAAGACCAGAACAATCCTTACAAGACACTCCTTGTAAAAATGGTTTTAATGAATGATCAACCATCTGTGTGTCGAGGTATAAAAGCTCTATTCATCCTGTGTCTGTGCAGGACATTTCTTCAGTGCTACATCACACAGAGTTGATTAGAACACCGACCTGTCGATGATTCCACACATGTCGATGTGCAGGTTGCTGTAGTTGCCCAGATGTTTCTGCTGCACCGTGATGAGATCCACGTGCTGGTTGTGCAGCGTGAAGAGACGCATGCAGCCCTGGAAGACGTTGAAGGGGTTTCTGCATTCCTGAAGGTTGTCTTCAGCAGGACAACCTGAACCCAAGGGAGAGAGAGACATCGGTTTGTGAGTGTCGTTGCTGAGTGCCCCCTCGTTGTTTTATCTGCTAACAACGATATTGTGTATTTTGCTCTCACCGCCAAAGAAGAGATGACTTCCTGCCGTGACAGGAAATGAGGCGCTGGCGTGGGCGACGCCTCCTTCCTCTTTATCCACAGCGATGGTCACACGTCCTCCTCTGGAGTTGAGCTCCACTGAGTGCCACTGGCCGTCGTTCAGAGCAGAACCTTGGAACCGAAAAGGTCATTAAAGGGACTCTTTCCTTTGTTGCATTTTTACACTTTTTGTGGATAAGGTTAAATTGGTATTAATAAGGTAATGACACTCTAAAATGCAAGACAGACCCACCAGGAGTAAAAACAAACAATTATTTCACTCTCATAATATTTAGTGAAAACTTCAACCAATAAAATTCTTATTTTATTGTTATTTTAAGTCCGAAGGACCTTATTGGCCGACAGACCTGTCTGTTTGCTGCATGGACATGCAGGTTTTCCGTCTGCTTCTTGTGGCGCATTCGGGCCCGTCATCAACTTACCGGTGCTTCTGAATCCGAATCAATTGCTTTGGTAAACAAAAACTCACGTGCGTGCGCGGAGGCAGTAGGTTGTAAGTCTGCTTGTAAATAAAGTTTCTTCAAAAAAACACCGCGGATGGGAACGAGGGGGTGGGGCATTGGAGGAAGGCGGGATGATTTGTATGTGCTGTAATTCTCAAATGCAACAAAGGTAAGAGTCCCTTTAACACAAACTGCTTAAAATCAGATTAGTGTGTCTTCACGTGTTCATTCAGACCTGGAGCAGATGTTCCAAGGAGAAGAAGAAACATGTGACGGTACAAACCAGGTCTCTCCACAGCCACACATGCACCAAACTGCTTCATGTCTTTCTCACAATAAAACAACATTTAAAAGAATAAAACCATAAAATGAATAAATAGATGTAAATCAGGAGCTGATGAGAGGAGAACACGCTTGTTACTTCACTTCCTGTCTCCTCTGAGTCATTGACCTGCACCATGTACCTGCAGGTCTGAGCCGGGTGAAGCTCTGAGTCGAGCGAATAGATCAATATCTCATTATCGGCTCTATTCTTCTTCCTGTCAATGCTTTGTTCTGGAACACCCCCCCCCCGTCATCATGCTGTGCCATCGACTGCACTGCCACAGTGGCGTGTGAGCCGAGGAGGATGAGGGTGTCGGGGATAATGGCGTCTGAAGGGTCGTCGTGGCGACTGACCTGCACTGAGCTCCAGCAGCGCCCTGCCAGCCTTCTGGATCTGCAGCCGCAGTCGGGCCTCGCTCAGGTGCAGCCAGGCCACTCCTCCTTCGCCCGGGAGGTCAAAGGTGAGCAGAAGCCCCGCCTTGTTCCACGTGCGGAACTGGAACCCCACGGACACGCCCCCTGAAGAGGACGCCATCGCCCCTGGCAACTGGAGGAAGCTCTGGGGGCCGGGAAACGTCACGGCGACGGAAACTGGCTCGGCACAAGAAAAGGTCACATTGCCCTGAGATGGAGAGAGGGGTGGGGGGGTGGGGGGGGGGGTGTGACAGGAAAAATGATGACTAGACAGATAAAACAAGGTAAAACATGAATATTAATCAGTCGCAGAGGGCGTGTTGATGTGACCTCGTGTCACCGTGATCTCATCAGCAAGTCTCCTTAAAGAGGACACAGGTATTAACATAATGATAACAGCTCGGCTCGGGGATATGATCGGGAAGCAAACTGAGAAACACCAAAGTCACCCGTGATGTAGGAGAGAGATAAAGACAGGAAAGAAGAGGAGGAGAGCAGATAGGGAGCTGAGAACTTCTTCACCTCAACGTCTCTGATACACGGCCTTGTTTCTAAAGGAGGTGATTCCACCAGGTCCAGGGTTAAAGCTGCAGCAGCAAAACTCTGAACCTTCTCCATCCAAACTCTGAGACCTCGGTTTCACCCTCGTCGATTTGTTTGTTTGAAAAGCAAGATCATGCAACAGCTGCAGGATCGATTTCCAGGGAATTGATCAAGTAAGAACCCATAAAATGTTGGATCTGTATTGTCCAGGATTGATTTAGGTAAATAGGACGATCTGTTTATGAATTTCTCAAGAAATGATTCAAAGATCTCTACAAAACAAATACGGCATGTGCAAAGTGCTAAAAATCCACATATTTAATGCAGATCTGAATAATAATTTGGATTTTGCGAATCAAATTGCGTATTTCTTGTGGGGGATCTTATTTTAAGTTGCTTCATACGGATCTTTTCCTGCATTTACTGTTTGCAGAACCTTCCTCTGTGCACGTATCTGATCTGCTGGTGATGATGCTTAAGTGGCCAATCAGCCCTGGTGCAGTAATGTGCTCTCTGAGTGCCCTTCTAGTTTTCTTTGTATTAATGCACCTCTCACATGAAGCACCATCTTATCTCTGTATCACATCGGGTCCTCACTCTGCAGAAAGCACCTTAAGGAGCCGCAGCAGCATTCTAATTACCATCCTCAGCCATGCGTGGGAATCTGTGTTCCTCTTCCCTGACACTTTATGTTTTCTTTCCTGCAGTTTGGACCGTCACTGTAACCAGAGAGCATTTATTTCTCCCTGAAGAGTCTCTACACCATGCACTCAGTGTGGATCTAGAAACACGTGAAGGTCCTAATGGCCGAGTTAAGGAGGCATTAGCGAGGGTCTAACTTTCTGCAGTTCTTTGTCCCGGCTTCATTAACCAGCCAGCGGCTCATGAGGCAGCGTACAGATGTGAGTGGTGAACCAATACCTCACCACTGAAACTAAATCTCACTGGGAGACACCGGGGGAGCGATCAATAAGGAAACAACACAAACTCTGTGTTGGATAAGTGTTTAGTTCTAATGAGAGAGTCACAAACAAAATGTTCTCTGAGGGTTTGAATGACTGAAAGGGATTTAATGGAGGACGACATTCAGAGACAGCTCTGCAGATCTTATTTCCAGTGATTGAAGATACATTTTCTCATATAAGGAGCAGAGCAGCCTGAAGCCTTATTACAGCAGCTCTAACTTTAAAAACACAAATCTGCTGTTCTGTACACAACGTTTAAACACACACTGCATCAATATAAACAGCCTGGTTCAACACCTTCTCTTAATGGAGTGTGGGAACAGGTCTTTATTACTTTCATAACAGTTATTATTTTATATAGAGGTGAAGTTTAGTTAACATTATCTACAGATTCTAATCAGATCAAACAAATTCTGTTATCATATTTAAACATTTCTAACCTGGTGGTGGAACCTGGTCTTACAATGTGATAGTTGTCCCATTAAGCCCAGTTCCCAGAATCCTTGAGTGGTTTGGTGTTTAGCTGAATGAACTCACCATGAGAGTCACCTGCTGGTCGTTGTGTTTCGCTCGTTCGATCAGGTTCAGTCCGTTGTGCAGCAGGTTCTCCAGGCAGCCGCTGAAGATCTTCTTGGAGACGAGTGGTTTCTGAGAACTCAGGCTCTGGACCGTCCCTAACATCAGCTGCATGGACACAGAAACACCGACGGTTACACAAGAGTAAAATATCGACTATTTTAATATGTAGTAGTACGTTTTACACTCGTCCTTGTATGTGCATTGAGACAAGGGTTGCAAAGGGGCGGAAAGTTTCCGTTAAATTTCCCGAAACTTTCCGGAAAGTTTCCATGGGAAGTTAAGCTCGGGAATTCTCATGTGTGGAGACATTTCATCCCATCCAATGTAGAAGGAAAGGCTGTGTACATTTGTAAATACTGTGCAAAGACCTATGTTAAGAATGACACAACGATGCAGAAGCATATAGTCAAGTGCCCAAAGTTTCCTCAGGGCTCAAATCAGCCTATGACAAAACAAAATGTTTATATTTATGTCTGTATATGACAAGGTAAATACAGTTAGTATAAATTACACACAACATTTCCAGTTTATTCCCGTTAATTCCCGTTAATTCCTGTAGATTCCTGTTAATTCCCGTTAATTCCCATGGAAAGTTTCAAACTTTAAATATTCCCGGAATTTTGCAACCCTAATTGAGACTCTGTGTATTCGGCTGTTTCACGACACCTGCTCGATGTCCCAGTGGTCGAACTCTGCAGGGACCTGAACCCTCTGTGTGTGTCTGTCCACGGTGAGGTTGAGGTGAGCTCCGCCTCTCTCCAGGACCACATGGTGCCAGTGCTGGTCGTCCAACAGGCTGCCGAGGGAGGCAAGACACCGCGGCTCCGTGGATGAAGCTCCACCTGAGACACAGCGAACAGACGAGGAGACAAGGGAATAAACATGAGACTTTCTGTTTCTCAATACAAAGCTTTGTTTCCATTCTTTGACCAGAGCTCCGAGAAGCGAGCGACAGACCAAACAAAGCTTCTGCACTGTTGTGAGTATTCAGATTTTTGTCAGAGTCCCACAGAGAGGATCACAGCGAGGTCTCGTCTCGTTAGAAACTTCTGTGTTTCTGCAGACTCGAGTTGTGATAAAAATGAAAAACCACAGTGGGAACATGGTGCGACATCATTAATGATTGATGAGCACCAGCAGGTCCGATTTACTGGAATACGTTTCTGGTTCCCTCCCCCAAAGAACCAGTGAGAGAAACTCTATTTCTCTGCTGAGAGAGAGAGAGGGACGAGGAGACAGAGGCGAATACAGTCAGTCATTAAAAATGTATCAGACGTTCTACAGGGAGAGACAATCTTCACAGAGTCCGTCTGGAAGATGATGGACAAATGCATCTCTGATAGTTCAGCTCGCTTTGTGGACTTTATGAAAAAGAGGATTTTTTCTGGATGAATGACAAGAAACAGTGAAATCGATACGAGAGGAGACACGGCGAGGTTTAAAAACACACTCCATCAATCCATCGGCACTGATCAATGCAGCGGTTACTTTGCTGATGGAGGTGGAGACGAGAGGGAGAGGACTCCATGAGTGAGGGATGATTTGATTTCTTTGCTGAAAAGAGCAAGAATCAATGTGAGGGATCAGAGGGCAAACACACACAGAATTAAATGAAAATAATATTTAGAGCGCTCCCTCTCGCTTCTGTGTCGTCTTTATCTTCCTCTGTGGTTCCTCTCTTTCCAGCAGAATTCTTTTTTTAAGAAGCGATGATTCCTATGAGCCTTTTTACAACCTTTAAAGCCTTTTCATTTAAATTAAAAAGACACATGCAAATAGAGAAATATGCAGGAAAAGGTCAAAAACACAAGCAAACTCAGAAATCATCTCTATCAATTTGATCAATTTCCGTCACCACTGACAATGAGGAGACTTCAATAACTTCACAAAGCATTAAACTTCAGTCAGGTTCATCCCTTCTTTGTTCCCCTGGAGCGTTTCTTGTGTTGTTTTCCCTTTTTGAAGCGTGTTCCTGTATTTGCATGTGTCAGTATTTCAGTTCTCGAACCAAAAAGGGAAAATAATGGTGCGTTATGGAATTCAGAACAGCAGAACTGTTCCCATGTGTAAAACCCACTGTCATTGAGTCCTTGAGCCAGACTGCAACATGAATTGAAATGGGGGTCGTATAAAAATCAATAGGTCACTTCCTGACGGGATAGTGAATGTGCGCGGAAAATATTAACCAGCCGCGGGTCAGCAGATATGAAAAATGTAAAGATCAGCGTGATATTGGCACAGAGGCAAGGTCACGAGGTCGCACAAATCAAAACATGATTTGTCTTCGGAGCTCGAGGTGCACGATATATTTCCACGTAGTATCTCCTCAGTGAATCCAGACCGTGCTTGAGGATATGAGGTATTCTGCTGCCGAACAACAACGAGCACGTTCAGCAAATCCTCTCAATAAATAAGGAATAAAAATCTGCTAATGACGACAACTCTGTATTTAGCATCAGGGCGGATCACACGGGATCGGTTTGCCTCCGTCTCGCAGCCTCCGCTCGACAATCTGCTTTTCTCCTGCACAGTAACACTGCATCGTTACAATCTCATTACAGCTGCTCACTAAACCTGATTACACAGGGAAACAGTGGCGGCCTCGATCAGGAGCTGTGATCAGCTGCAAACATCGTTTCCAGCTGTAAACACGGTTTGGAAAAGCCCACTGACGCACAACTGATTCCCAGCGTGTCTGGTCTCAGGGTCTGAGTCTCACCGGGCGGCTGTGGTCACGTGACCTGATGGTTCGTCATTAGAAGATAGAAACTACATCTGTGTGTTTGCAGTTGAGTAAAATGCATTTTAGGTTTAAACAGTTTTGAGATATGAAAGAATTTGTCAGAGCCACTTCAGCACATTATTTTTATTATTATTATTTGCACAAAAGTCCAGGTAAGTTTGAATAGTGAACCATGCTAAGTTATGTTTCTATTGATGTCATGTCAGTCAGTGGAGGTTTGGACACAAGTTTCTGACTGAGTGATATAAACAAGACCAAGTATCAGAGTGTTTATGTGTTAATGCACTGGTTGAAATGTTGTGTTACTGTGAATACGTTCAGATAAACCCTCGTTCAAGATTTCTCGCCTTAAGCACGAGTTCACTGGGTTTTTACAATAAAGTCAACGAGTCAATAGAGTCGATACTCTGCAGACTAAGTGGCCTCGAGGAGCTTGGATCATAATAAACGACCATTAAAGAGATCATTAGGATCAGATTTGTCGATGCCCAACTGTAGCAAATTGAATAAAAGAATGAATTTAAAGGATGAAATGAGATTGAGTCACAAAGTCAAGCGGAGCCACAAAACAAGAGGTCAGCTGACAGCAGCAGATCTCTACAGCTGCTCACATCAGATGAAGACAGTGGTGTTTAAAGAACTTGAAAGCCATACTTGAGTAAAAGTACAGATATCTGACCTGAAAGTGACTTCGGTAAAAGTAAAAGTCACCCGTCAGAAAATGACTTGAGTAAAAGTCTTAAAGTAGCTCATATTAAAAGTACTTAAGTATCAAAAGTATCTGGTGTTGAAATATACTTAAGTATCAAAAGTAAAAGTACAAGTACCAAAATTAAAAATGCAAAGTGCTCTTTATAGTAGTCCTATTCAGACACAAAACAACCAAACATGTTTCTCCTCAAGATTTATCTCAACTGACTGAAAAATTATAACAACATTATGAATATAATGTATATAATGTATAATTTTACAAATTTTTAACCCTAGATGAGAGAGAGAGAGAGAGAGAGAGAGAGAGAGAGAGAGAGAGAGAGAGAGAGATACAGAGCTGCGCCAACCTCCGCTGCTCAAGTAACGAGCCAGTTTGAGAATGTAAGAAGTAGAAAGTACACATATTTTTGTTCAAATGTAACGAGTAAAAGTAAAAAGTCGTCAGGAAAATAAATACTCAAGTAAAGTACAGATATGTGAAAAATCTACTTAAGTACAGTAACAAAGTATTTCTACTTCATTACTTCCCACCACTGGATGAAGACAAGAGGACGCACAAAGAGTTTAGAACCAACTGAAAACAATTTAATCTAAAATCAGTTTTCTAACTATCTGTGTTTTCCACAACAGAGTTTCCATCATTCGCAGTTTCCCCATTAAGCGAAACGCAGCTGTTCCAACCTGGATGTGTTCACAGAGCAGAACCACGCAGGAGCTCAGGGTCAGTGCACACAGCAGACGAGTTCAATAACACAACCTGCAACCGAAAAAAAGCCAATGTCGAGGAAAAGGAGAGAGAGTGGAAGGGAGGAAGAGAAAGAAATGATGAGAGAGAAGGATAAAAGGTAACTGCCTGTGAAAAAACGAGAAGAAAAAATGGTCCAGGATGGTAGAAGCATTGAGAAGCCGAATCACACAAACAGTGTCGAGGGAGAAAAGTGAAACGATGAGATGGAATGAAGAGGAGGAGGCTGCAAAAAAGCAAAAAGCCACTTCTGATATGAAATAAACAAAATGATTGGGCGACAATAAAAGAGAAGATGGAGAAACGGACAGAAATAGAAAGAGAGAGTTTTCAGTGTCGGTCTCTACGAATAGTTAATCGTCTCTCGCTGAGCTGCAGCTTCTCTTCGTGGCAACTCCGGTTTTAAGAGAAGAAGAAACATTTCATACTTTATAAGAGTCTTTTTCTTCGTGGTACAACAAAGAGATTCAGTTCTCTGGAGCTGAATCTCTTTGTGACGCATATTCAAATGAAAGAGGGATTTAAATCAGGTGTGATTTAAATCCCTCTTTCATTTCAATACAGAAGGGAAGAAATATGAGATGTTAAATGAGGTGGAGGAAGAGGCAGTGAGATGGATGGATGGATGGATGGGTGGATGGATGGATAAATTAATGGATGGATGGATGGATGGATGGATGGATGGATGGATGGATGGATGGATGGATGGATGGATCACTGATGAGAGTTGAGCTATGTGGCCATATGGTGATGATTCAGCATGGCAGCCTGACAACCTCTGGTTTTACACCATTAAACGCACACACACATACAGACAGACACACACACACACACACACACACACACACACACACACACACACACACACACACACACACACACATACACACACACACACACACACACACACACACACACACACACACACACACACACACACACCTAAGCCCCCAACACATGCTTCAGTAAACTGGAACCATCCATCACTGCTGTAACTAGATAGAGATGCAGCAGAGCCAGAGCCAGAATTTAAACCAATCACGTGGCAGCGTGCATCCAGAACTCATCTAAACTTATCAGATATCAGGGTTTTATTTTGTCCTTGAGCTGATACAGATGTTCTAGAACCAATTTAACAACAGAACCGAACAACAGCAAATGTAAGAAGTCATTTTGAGGGTCATCTTCAGAATGTTAGCCGCTGACTGACAGACAGAGACTCCAGAGACCACCAGGATCTGCTGAGTTGTACCTGGTCGGAGCAGCAGCTGCAGTTTCCCTCTCACGAGCTCCAGACTGAAGCTGAGTCCTTGTCGTCCCTCTGCTTGGAGCAGCGTCCCAGAATTCTTCAGGGTTTTGAACTTCAGAGAGATGATGTCTCTGGACGTCCTCCTGGAGCCGGGACTGAGCCTGAACACCAGACCACTGCTGCCACCGGCAAAGCTCACCACGTCCGAGGCTGGAAAACACAACGTGGAGAGAACCAGACGGACGTTAGAGGCATGTCTCAGTGTGTGTTACATGGAGCTGCCACATGGAGCTGCCACATGGAGCTGCCACATGGAGCTGCCACATGACGCTGCCACATGGAGCTGCCACATGGAGCTGCCACATGGAGCTGCCACATGGAGCCGTCACATGGAGCCGCCACATGGAGCTGCCACATGGAGCTGTCACATGGAGCTACCACATGGAGCTGTCACATGGAGCTGCCACATGGAGCTGCCACATGGAGCTGCCACATGGAGCTGCCACATGGAGCTGCCACATGGAGCTGCCACATGGAGCTGCCACATGGAGCTGCCACACGGAGCTGCCACACGGAGCTGCCACATGGAGCTGCCACATGGAGCTGCCACATGGAGCTGCCACATGGAGCTGCCACATGGAGCTGCCACATGGAGCTGTCACATAGAGCTGCCACATGGAGCTGCCACATGGAGCCGTCACATGGAGCTGCCACATGGAGCTGCCACATGGAGCTGCCACAAGGAGCTGCCACATGGAGCTGCCACAAGGAGCTGTCACATGGAGCTGCCACATGGAGCTGCCACATGGAGCTGCCACATGGAGCTGTCACATGGAGCTGCCACATGGAGCTGTCACATGGAGCTGCCACATGGAGCTGCCACATGGAGCTGTCACATGTAGCTGCCACATGGAGCTGCCACATGGAGCTGCCACATTGAGCTGTCACATGTAGCTGCCACATGGAGCTGCCATAGACCAGGATCACAGAGACACTTTGAATCCTTAAACAGCACTAACTGAATTAAACATCAATTTAAAATGAACACAGAGCCTAACACACAAAACACACACTTTCAAACAAGTTATATAAACATGTGGTTTGTGTAAGAATAACATTAACAGTCATTTCTCCAGGAGGAGCAGCAGTGATATTAAAAAGCTGTTCAAACTAAAAGGGGTGAAGGAGTAAGACAAATGTTTCTGTGCATGAAAACACTGTGAGTGTCTACCAGATGAAGACACACAACCACACACACACACACACACCCACACACACAATCAACAACATGTATTACTACGGCTATAATGATAAGATCAATGTTTGGTCCCTGTTGAATTAAAGGTACATTTCAATTTAATATCTTAATCAATCAACATGCTAAACTTTATGAGAAACCAATACAGTCTACATGCAAATTAATTAAAATTGTGGACAAAATCTAATTAGACAAATTAAATGTTTTCTGGATAGTGAATTAGTCATATGGACAAATTACAAACCTTAACTATATCAATAATGTAATAACTTGAATCTGTCCCTCACGTTTTAAAGAGGCTCTTATAAATGTTACCTCATCAGCAATCCTTCTTATTACAATAATTCAACAGCTCCCTCGTTACACTTCACACGTGTTTCATATCTCAGGTCGATGTTTCTGCTCGTATCTGATTTTGTAAATTAAATTCTTAATGCACTGGCGCATATACAATTTGCTTTAATCCATTTTAATACTGAGCGCACTATGAAATACCTCCAGTCTCCTGAATATGAGAGAGGAGAGCAGGTTGCCATAGTGATGCAGATATTGTTAAAGTTAGCGGCTCCTAGTGATGGAGAAGAGGAGACTCACTGTACGGACACCCCTGGGTCTCCAGCCGGAGTCCGATCCTCCCGCTGAGGTTCCAGCTCAGAGGGATGAGGCGCAGGAAGCGAGCTATGGCCGGCTGCTGCAGCTTGTACTGAACCACACTGTCGGCGTTACTGTTCCCTGGGAAAGACTGAAAACACACAAACAAGGAGGAGGAGGATTTAACGAGGACTTTAATCTACAGCTTTACAAATGCTTAGTTGTTAATGTAGTAAGATAAAGAGTCGACAGCCAAGCCAGTGGCTCTGTGAGGCTATAACAGCGTAACGATTCATCACAGCGTTTGCTCTAGTATTGTGTAAAATATGCAATCCAGGGGAATAAGGTTCATTTCTTGTGTGTGGAGAAAATGCTGAAATGCTGTGGAGACCAGGGGCTGGGAACCTGTCCTCCATTTGATCAGGTCAGGAGTAAGCTCTAAGTCAGTGGTTCTTAACCTTATTGGAGGTACTGAACCCTGCAAGCTTCATCAGTTCCATTCACCGAACCCTTCGTAATTGGAAAATTTAAATATATTTTGTTAGTGCACAAAATGAACCATGCATCAGTTGCACACAAAATCACTGTGTTCAAAGAACAAAACCAACCATAAAAAACAACAAAAACATACAACAAAAACAACACTCAATGAATATTTACTGCAAATCAATGTGACTTTTGGTGTTGCCTTTCAGATACAAGTTCAGAAATGCGCGGCTTCACCTTGGCAAGTGCCGCTCTCATATCATTTTCGCAAAAGTCTGTTTCTTTTCTTAATTTTTATGTCTACCATCCTTGAAAAGGATTTCTCGCAAAGATCCGTTGTAACAAACGGTGTGAGTATCTCAAGGGCTTTTTTAGCAATAAGGGGGTGTGGTACGATTTGGTGAGACCAAAACGTTGAGAGCGTTGTTGTTCTGAAGAGTTGCTGTTGAAGCTGGCTCTGCTGAATGACGTACTATCACAACAGCCACAAGTCGACTTCTGAGCGCACCAAGTTCACTGCAGCACAGATATCAAAGCTATGCAATGTGGCGTGAATGTGGGCTGAATTTATTTTGTGTAACACATTTTTACTAAGCAACAAAATATTTGTAATCTGACAGGCGAAGAAAAATTGTGTGCTGCCAAATTGTGGGGAGCCAATTTTTTGACGGCCGACAAAAACGGCCAGACATTGCTAGTGTGAACCGGGCTATGCTGTGTGTGTCCTGACCCCTGCCGAACCCCTGAGAGTAACTCACCGAACCCCTGGGTTTCGATCGAACCCAGGTTAAGAACCACTGCTCTAAGTTCTTTACTTCACAGCTTAAAGTTACAATCTAGAAATTATTTATCATATCCAGATCTCTGACTTGACTTGATTCCAGCTTTAAATTCATCCAAAGAAAGCAGCAGATTAGTGAAAGATTTACTCCAAATTTCTTTCAGAGAGGAAACTGGGCAACACACACTTAACTTAAATAAAATAATTAGAACTCGTTTTCCTGTAAGTGGTGATAGAAACAGAAATGATGCTCAATCAATCCAGATGTTAGGTCCCAGGGCTTTATTCTACAGCTTTACAAATGCATAGTCGTTAATGCATTACAGCATTTGCTCTCTACGCAAACAACAAACTCGACAAAAATACAGAGCATTGTCTGAATTATGCAATTCAGTGGAATGAGATTAATTTCTTGTGTGTGGAGAAAATGCTGAAATGCTGTTTGGACCAGGGGCTGGGACCTGACCCCTTTTCCATCAGGTCAGGAGTTAGCTCTAAGTTCTTTACTTCACAGTTTAAAGTTACAATCTAGAAATTGTTGGTCATATCCAGATCTCTGACTTGACTTGATTCCAGCTTTAAATTCATCCAAAAAAAGCAGCAGATTAGTGAAAGATTTACTCCAAATTTCTTTCAGAGAGGAAACTGGGCAACACACACTAAACTTAAATAAAATAATCATAACTCGTTTTCCTGTAAGTGGTGATAGAAACAGAAATGATGCTCAATCCATCCAGATGTTAGGTCACAGGGCTTTATTCTACAGCTTTACAAATGCATAGTCGTTAATGCGTTACAGCGTTTGCTCTCTACGCAAACAACAAACTCGACAAAAATACAGAGCATTGTCTGAATTATGCAATTCAGTGGAATGAGATTAATTTCTTGTGTGTGGATAAAATGCTGAAATGCTGTTTGGACCAGGAGGTGGGACCTGACCCCCTCGTCCATCTGATCAGGACTTAGCTCTAAGCTCTTTAGTCCACAGTTTAAAGTTACAATCTAGAAATGATTTATCACATCCAGATGTAGATTGAATGTGTGCTGACATCTCTGACTTGACTTGATTCAAGCTTTAAATTCATCCAAACAAAGCAGCAGATTAGTCAATAATTTACTCCACATTAATTTCAGGGAGGAAACTCTCCAACAACACTAAACTTTTGCGGAGATAAAATAACTTGTTTTCCTGTTAGTGTTGATAGAAACAGAAATGAAGCTCAATCAATCCAGATATTAGATCACACCTTCTTCATCCTCTGGAGACGTCATCAGAAGTTATTGGGATTCCATCCAGTGATTGTTTGGATTTGTCAGACACGACCAAAGTGGTGAAACCAACCTCACCACAGATCGACGCTTTGTGGCCATAAACGCCTGATTATGTTTATGTGCTGTTGCACTGAGACGAGCAGTAAACCGTCTGTTCACAGATCTGCAGAATGATCCTCCGTTCTCCCTCCATCTCTCCCTCCATCTCTCCCTCCATCTCTCCCTCCATCTCTCCCATCTGCCCGTCCACCCTGATTACATCCCTCTCTCGAAGTTGACATGCAGGTTAACTGGCTCCCCCACCGCTGCTGTACACAAGCTTTGACGAATAATTAACTTGTTAATTCCTCTGGAGTCGAGAGAGAGTGGAGTCGCAGTGAGACGCTGTGTTGTGTCACCTTTAATAATTGTGTGTCTCGTGTGGGTAAGTTTGTCTTTGTGTGTTGAAAGCTTTTGTCATTCTTACAGCACAATGTGAGCTGATGAATTGTAATGAAAGACGCACAAAAGACACAAACAGCAGCAGACACACAGTGATATGTTATGATCCCAAAATGCTTGTTTTGACTTTGTGATACGACTTCAGATCGTGTGTGGGTGGTTTGTTTACACCTGAGTTTTCAATATGATTCATAGGTCACATTATGTATGGGTGCAGCAGCTGCACAGTTTGCAGTTTACAGAACAGGATCTGATTTACCTTCTGAAACATGGTTCGACTTTTTCAAGACGGTAAATCTCCACTTCCACCCACTGGGTAGAAAATAAGCAAAAATATCCCGGATACCAGTGTCGCCATCTGGCACAATTGGAGTCTGTGTAGTCTATACTGCAGTCAGCCACCAGGGGGCAACCAAGACGCTCTGGCTTCACTTTTGGGGAGCTGTCATGTCGTCCATCTTTAAAAACAGTCTATAGTTGACAGTGTGAGATGTTGTCCATGTTGTTATTGGATGTTTTAATGCAAATGAAACAAATCTGTAAACATGAGCCGGTGACAATTATTTTATTTTATCCCAATTTCCAGCGTTTACAGGAAACACTGAAATTGTGAGATAGAAAAAGGACGAAATAACTTTAAATCATCCTCTTAAATTAAAGCTATTTTCCTCTCAAAGTTTTACAGAAAGCGATGAGAAGAACCTCGGCCCTCTGGCCTTCAGCTGAGAGGAAGGTGAAACCCGGAGCCCTTGAGGTTGACGTGTTGTGGTGAATCCGAGCAGCTGCACCATCAGCTCTCCTCTGACAGCCTCTCTAAGCCGAGCCGGCTAATTCACAGAAGTTCAGAGACTCTTTGAAATGAGCCTGGGATGGAGCGCGGTTTATGTCGAGTGTCAGATCAACATGTTTCCTTTAAGCTGCGAGAAGCCGCTCTGTGCTCTGACAGCGAAGATCCTCGGTGCTGAGATTAACTGGATTCTCTCCAAACCAGGAAGTTTCCTCCGTTTGGCGTCTAATCAGAAGCTCGGTAGCGAATGTGAAGAGTCGAGTTAATAAGTCTGTCCATGTTGGTTGCGTGACTCCATTTGCTGCAGGATTTGCAAGTAAGAAACTCAATCTACATTTCCTGGGTGTGTGCTCGCCAGTTTTCCTCCACAAAAACAACAAAAAAAGCACAACTTTGAATACCACACACACACACACACACACACACACACACACACACTGTACACACTATTGATTCCAGCATCTGACACCGATCCAGACTGCACCGCTCGCATTGTCTGGGCCAGAGAAGTGCCGCTCGGCTGCACCCCCGCACCGCTCTGTGTCCATCAACAGCAGCTTAAGTGTTTTGGCAACAGGTCCACGCAGTCAGCAGAGCTCATCCATTATTAATGAGGTGTCAGAGGCTCCTTATGACTGTGATTATCTCTGCAGGACAGACCGATCCCTGCAGGCCACAGCCGCTAACCGCCCGCCATGTGCACTGTCACCACCAGGGTGAGAGTCCAGGCAAATGAGCTGTAATGATCCCGAGTGCTGCTCCTGCTCACGTTTATCCCCCGACACCTGAGCTGCTGCTGTTCTATCTGTGCTGGATAGTTATGAAAATGCAATTTTCTTTCTGTCTTTATCTGCCCTGTTAAACTCTGCTGCTGCGACAGAAATGATCCTCGAACATGAGTCATACTTTTAATCTCTTCCTGACACTGCACACAACGGAAATGTGTTTTTGAGCTGGGAACTCAATTATATGAGTTATATTTTAATATCACATTTATTACTAAATTTATACAAAGTCGATATCGTTTTAACCTTGTGTGGACCTCGCAGAGACATTTTTCTGAATTTCGAGGAAGAGATAGAGATAGAGATAGATAGATAGAGAGAGAGAGAGATAGATAGATAGATAGATAGATAGATAGATAGATAGATAGATAGATAGATAGATAGATAGATAGATAGATAGATAGATAGATAGATAGATAGATAGATAGATAGATAGATAGATAGATAGATAGATAGATAGATAGATAGATAGATAGATAGATAGATAGATAGATAGATAGATAGATAGATAGATAGATAGATAGAGAGAAAGATATATATATATAGATAGATAGATAGATAGATAGATAGATAGATAGATAGATAGATAGATAGATAGATAGATAGATAGATAGATAGATAGATAGATAGATAGATAGATAGATAGATAGATAGATAGATAGATAGATAGATAGATAGATAGATAGATAGATAGATAGATGGATGGATGGATGGATGGATGGATGGATGGATGGATGGATGGATGGATAGATAGATAGATAGATAGATAGATAGATAGATAGATAGATAGATAGATAGATAGATAGATAGATAGATAGATAGATAGATAGATAGATAGATAGATAGATAGATAGATAGATAGATAGATAGATAGATAGATAGATAGATAGATAGATAGATAGATAGATAGATAGATAGATAGATAGATAGATAGATAGATAGATAGATAGATAGATAGATAGATAGATAGATAGATAGATAGATAGATAGATAGATAGATAGATACAGATAGAGAGTTATTGATCCCAACGGAAATGTAGGGACAATATACTAAATTTAAAGTGAAACTACATGAATGATCTGTAATATGATTACGCTGTGATGATTGATAAAAACACACATGTACTTCTACAGTACAGCTTTAGTAGTTGTACTAGGTTATATGGAGGATAAATACTTCCTACCAGACACAGAGGAGAATATATGAATATAGTTGCAGGTAAATTGGTAAACTGTAATTTATATTCTTTTAAGTTGCGTTTCCTTAACACATCGGAAATTGTTTGTGCTTGTTAAAAATATCTTAGACCAAAGTCTCATAGCAGAAAAAACACCTTGACACTTTATCTTCTATGTGTCATTATTCATGTATGAATGGATGTAACACGGTTTTTGAATGACACTGTTAATTTGTCAGGAACAGATGTTTGATTTATTGCTTCACAGAGGAACTGGATCTGACGTCTCTGTACTTCTTTGTCTGCTGTCGTACGGACGACAGCACTAAGTGACAGAGAATGAATTTTAAAAAGCAGCATATTCATCCATGTCAGGAAAACAACAGCTTCAGCTCATCAGGCGACGTCGAGCAGAAGCTTCCGACAAAAACTGGCTCCATCGGCAGAAAGTTTATTTATTACCTCTATCACTGGAATAATCAGATTGGGTTATTTTCCATTTTGGTGACGTGCACTCCAGCATGGACTCACCCCGAGGCTGTCCTCCTGTGTGTGCTGCTTCCAGTTGTGTCCCGTGTCGCTGAACATCAGCAGGTAGGACGTCAGCCAATCAGAGCTGCCGTATCGGCCCTGGGTGGCGACGGCGGTGATCCTGGTTCGCTCCCCGAGGTCGACCTCCAGCCACTGAGACCTGTCTGAGGTGAGAGGAGACCAACCTCCAGCTCCTGTACACAGAGAGACAAATAAAGAGAGGAAGGATTTAGTATATATGAGTCAGTTTTGTGCATAAAATGTGAAATTTAAAATCTTCAGTCCAAAAATGACATTTATATTCTTAATTCAGGATATGAATATTTGGTTTCATGGCTGTTATATTGATATGAAAATTGTTTAAACTCTTATATGTATAATTCAAATTGCAACTTGCAGGTTTGAGGGACAATCCTGTTCCACAAAGCAGGAAACCAAGTATAAAGTAAATGTAGAGTCGTGTTTCATCCTGGATCCTTCAGATCTGACACCTGAAACCAACTCAATTTGTCTCTGTCGCAGCGTGTGTGTGTGTGTATGTGTGTGTGTGTGTGTGTGTGTGTGTGTGTGTGTTTGCCTGTCGACTGAATAGCTTGACCTTTAAGTCTTTTCTGACATCCAATGTTGTAATAAACCACATTTTCTGAATCCCATACAGCAGTTTAAGACCCATTCCAGTTCTCCGATGCCTGAAGCGGCCGATTGGCTTCACTCCAGGACACCACGGGAGTTTTCCAACGTAGGAAATTGAATTGAAAGACCCTCGAGCCGACAGGCGGCCGCTGTGTGTTACGCAGAATGTTCCCTAATAGCCGTTTTAGACACAGCAGCTACATGTTGGCACGAGTTCATTCATTCGTCTTGATAGATGAAAAGAGAGACGCTGAAAGGAAAGCAAACCTCTGCCAAGACGCCACGGTTTTCCAATTTGCAAACCTGCAGCCTCCACAGCTTCTCGTGCCTCTTCCGTCATGTGTCTGTAGAGTCTGTTCTCCTCTGAGAAAATGTTTTTTTTGTTCAGCAGACATGAAAAGACTATCTCACCTTCTCACCTTCACTTTCTTTTGGCTCACAAATGCACAATATGTGACCAGTAAGTGACTTTTAACGTAATGTTGTGGGCGACTGCGACATGTTTCCTCTAAAAGGGTTTTTAGTGAATTCTTTGCCTTTGTTTTTCTTTTATTTCTTTGATTCTCCTCTCTCAAATCCTGACCCTCTCCTTCCTGAACAAACCTCTTTGCTCTCGAAGTCTCGTACCAAATGCACTAATGGTATTATTGTGTGTTATTACATTCCCCACATCATCAATAACAGATTGCAGTACATTGCATTGATTAGTTGCAGAGAATGCCAGACCATTTTCATCCCTCTCTAAATATAACATTGCTCTCAGGACTGCTTCATGATCTATTGATTGCTTTTACAATCTGCTTGTAAGTCTGAGCCCTTTGCTATATAAAATATAATCAATAAGAGATTGTGGTGCCACACATTGATTTGTTTTACAGCTCCCTCGCAGGTTCCTTTCCCATGTTGCACATCAACATTAAAGAGCAGGGCCGTAACATATCGATCGGTTCTATGCGGAGTCAGTAGGTCGAGAAAATCAAAAACAAGGTTCTCCAGATATATGTTGATGAGTTTAAATTAAAGTACAGTTCGTAGTATTTCCTGTGTAAAGTACTGTTCAGTGCTGTATTAGCTAGTAGTCGATACAAGCAGAATTGTGTATTATCCAACAAATATATAAATAATAATAATAAAATCTGTATGAATTATAACTTCACCTGATTTACTGTATCCGAAGCTCGCTATGCTTTCTGTGTGTGTGTGTGTGTGGGTGTGTGTGTGTGTGTGTGTGTGTTTTCTGTGTGTGTAGGAAAGTGCTTGGTCAGACCAAACACCAGATGGATGTTACTGAAGAAGCTGGCTGCTCACCAATATCCCACTGAGCAGACACACACACACACAAACACACACACACACACACACACACACACACACACACACACACACACACACACACACACAGAGAGAGACAGAGACAGACACAAACATTGGAAGTCGATAAGCTCCTGTGAAGCTTTGAAAACAAACAGACAAACAGTGTAAATACTTATCAGCCTGTTTCTGTGCAGCTTAAGCCTCACTAGCATAAAACTACATTTTTGAACAGGCAGATTTTTATCCTCCGGCTCCGCGGGACGGTGCTGGGTTGTTTGGATTTCGGTGCAGAGGCCGAAGTCACAGCCGCCTCAACACACACACACACACACACAACACACACACACACACACACACACACACACAGTACAGAACAGCAGCTGTCAGATGTGGTGGAGTCATGTGGTCCCGCGGTCAAACAAACCGCTCACACCTCACAGCTACATCGAAGCAGTGATCCCTGCAGGTGAAGGAGCTTCTGTTCTTCTGTTTCACCTTCAAGCTCAGAATCCTCTTCACCAAGATTCTCACGTACAACGTCTGCAAACATCCAGTCACAGAATGAGCCTGACTCTTCTTCTCACGCGTAGTTTTACTTTATACTTTAATCCCAAAGACCTCACATGGGGAAATCCTCCATAAACCTGAAGGGAGCAAGATTTTCAGGAAACTACCGTTGAATCAGACCAAAGCCAATCAACAGCGATGCAAATAAATAGGAACCTTATAACCATTAGTCACAGCAGCTCCTGTTTTCCCGTGTTTCTTTTGCAACACATCCGAAGAAAAATGCAAACAGATAACAATAAAATCAAGACAACAAAAGCTTCACGTTTCAGGATCAAATATTAGTTTCACGGCTGAAATCGAGCAGCAGAAGGTCGGAGTTGTTGCTCCTGTAGTATTCGCCCTTCAGATCAATATTAGGTTCGACATTGTGCTTGTGGTTAAATCTCACTCTTCTCCCTTCATCTGTGTCGTTCAGGCAACAGTTGTTTCTTTTCATCCTGATGAGTCGAGGAAGTGCAACTGGAAAATGAAGTGTTTTCGGTTGTGTCCTTTATTTAGTTATCAGTCAGAGAGGAGTGTGAACACCGAGTGTTGGCAGGTGGAGGAGAAACCTGCCAACACTCGGTCTCCACCGCTGGAGCCTGATCTTCAAAGAGCTAAAGGCCAAAGCTAATAAGCACTTGACTAACCGACGGTTCCAGCGACGGCTGAGAGGACGAGCGCCGACACTCTGACCTTTTACTCATGAAGATGAGGCTGTGGAGGAAAAGAGATGAGAGAGAAACAACTCAGAGGCTGGAGAGATGTTCCAGACGTTTACTGCGCCCGCCCTGGTGCGTATAATTGAAACCGAGGTGAACCTGTGGCCGACGTTCTAAACACTTTCTGTCACGCCTGTCACTTTAAATCAAAGATATCACCCCCCCCCCGGTTTCTCTTCCACTCACGGCGTCGATCAACAAACGACTCTTACCCGCCACCGAAAGACGCAATTACAGTTAATGACGGTGGGGAGTGTGACATCACGGCGCTGACAGCCAATTACAGGGCACCGCTCGCCTGCAGGCTTTACCAAGCCGGAGACAGCGAGACAGTTGCCCGTGGCAACGTATAGGTCATTACGCAGCTATAAAATAAACCATCATTTTAATTGCTTCTCATTTGTGAATGTTATCATTCAGGTTGTACGTCCAATTCCAGCCGGCCCATTACAACCAGCTGCCAGAGGAAGACTGATACCTCAGCCATTACAAATACCATGAGCTATTTTATTATAGCCAACACCAAACCTGTTGTATTGGGCTGTACAGCTGAACTTTAAATATATTTTTTACACTTTTTAGGCGACTCAGATGTTTATATGCATACTGTACTGGATTCTATTCATCTCACTGCTGTAGTTACGCTGTCACATGCTCCATCTCCTCTTCTCCTCCACCCCCCCCCCCCTTCTCTAATACCTGCTCCTGTCCCGACTCCTCTGTGATTTAGAAATTGATCGAGGTTCGTCATCGCTGGATGTTCTAGTCCTGTCAACGTGTCTCAGAGGAAGAGGAGGTGAATTCACAGATGAATTCTAAGTGGAAGCTTTTCCACCAACACCCCTCCTCTTGGATTATTGATTATTGATAATTGATTGGTCAGATTAACTGATTCTGGCAGTCGAGCTGTTGTGGAAGCAGCTTTACTCTGATATTCATAAGGTTTTAAGACTTGTAGCCAAATCACCTGAGAGCTGGAATACCTGCAACACCAGCAGGAGATCTTCCATTAACCATGTCGTTCCTCACCTGTCCACCAGGGGCCCTCAGTCATCTCTTCCTTTGCCTCCTCACCTGATCAACACATGTCCCTCTTTCCACAGTTTAACTTCACCTGTTTCCTTGTTTTACTCCTCAGGCCTCAGTATATTAACCCAGTGTGTTCTTCTCTCCTCTATCAGATTGTTGCTACAGCCTCACTACCCTCATGTTTAGCCTTGTTTTCATATTGTTGTGTGTTTTGTAAAACTGCCTGTTTGACATGTCTGGTTTTGTGACTGTCTTCATACCCAAAGGTCCAAGTTGAATCAATTGAATGTGACTGATTGACCTGGACTGCTCGTGCTTTCTCCTAGAACTTTCAAACTATTTGAGATATAATTATAGAATGAAGATAACTCATGTATTTCCATAAAAACTCAATTATCCTCAGTGACAGAAGACTTGTTTTTCAATATAGCAAAGACATTATTTAAAAAATCTGAACTACGAGTTACTACACTTCAGGCACGATGACACAGACAAACAAACACCCAGTGACTGATCCTCTGTGTCACTGGAGAAAGACGACATCGAGTCATTTCAGGACCATTTGCTGCTTATTCAACTTCATATAGACTAAAGTCAGCCTGAAACTTTATGGCATGTTCAGCAAATCAAATATGCACTGATTAAAACACGCCTCTGGGTTCTTGGCAATTAATTGGAATTCATTAATTGCAGCCTTCTAATTTATGTCTGTCTCTGTTTTCCCTATAATTAAATAGCATTTATTTCCAGGACGTTATGAATAAATGATAAGAAAATATTGGCAACTTTTGAACCAGTAATTTATTCACAGATATGAAAACTCATTATTTTCCAGAATAACCGATGCAGAAAATGGGAAAATTTTAAAACTTTAGTCCAAAATTGACATTTATATTCTTAATTCAAGTTCTGTATATTTGGTTTCATGGCTGACGTATTGATATCAACATTGTTTAAACTCGAATATGTATAATTCAAATACAGAATGTCCATGAATCTTGCAGGATTGAGGGACAATCCTGTTCCACAAAGCAGGAAACCAAGTATAAAGTAAATTGAGAGTCTTGTTTCATCCTGGATCCTTCAGCTCTGACACCTGAAACCAACTCAATTTGTCTCCGTCGCAGCGTGTGTGTGTGTGTCGCTGTGTGTGTGTCAATGTGTGTGTGCGTCTGTGTGTGTGTGTGTTACAGGTAAAGAATAAAGTCGCTCAGGCTGCACAGCACATGTGTTCTTCTGCTCCACTGTTCAAGCTTGACGTGAGGCCGCTGTGGACGGCGGCTTCACTATAAGGACGGCGGATGGATGGATAATTAAAAGAAAGGACTTCTGAATCATTAATAATGCACCGATATTCCACCTGACAAGAGCAGGGGAGCGACAGGAACATGCAGAGACACTCGAGTGAATCAGAAAGGAAGAGGCCGGACAGGTGGAGGAAGAGGAGGGAGACGGGCGGAGAAGAGAGCAGGCATTGTGACAGACAGACAGGTGGATGGAGGGAGAAGAAGGGAGACGGGTGAGAGACAGACTGTGATAATGACTCCGAGTGGGAGCTCGTCATTTGCATGAGAAAAGCAGGACTGGATGGAAATTGCAGCAGAATGAAAACGTGTCAGACGGACGGAGGAACCTAATGAGACCGAACACACAACGGCTCCTGCAGCCAACGCACAACACACCTCCTCTCAAAGTGTAAAACTAATACTCAATTCAATCCACACTCATACACCAGAGCAGGGTCCAATTAAAGTTTATTCCTCTTTTAAATCCAATTCATTAATAAAGTGATTACTGTGGCACAGTCATTCTTTTTTCTTCAAAGTCTATTCCAGCGTAATTGTTGCAACATCACTGGTAATTGCCGGTGTTGCCAGAGGGGGGGGAAACACACATTTAAACATGAAGACTGCTATTAGCACCTGGCACGAAGACAGAGGTGACTCCATTAGTTTCTACTGATGGAAACGTGATGCGAAAAATATTCAAATTAATCTACGGGAAAAGGAAAGAAAGTGAAAAAGGGGAAATCCAAATAAAAAATGATTTATTTATTCTGCAGGAAGGAGGGAGTGGGAGGTAAGGAAGTACAAATACTTTGTTTCTGTTTGTAAGTAGATATTTTAGGTGTTTGTACTTTCAGATTCATGTCAATCATGTCGTTCATCCTTATTCACAGTTTTAGAAGATAACTAATTGACAATTACTGCGATTTATCCATATCTCACAATGTGCTTGACTAATATAAAACTGTCATGTTGCTCTGCTGCATTTGTAATATTACAGGACAACACAATATTATAACTAGTTGTTTATAATCCTCAACCATGAGCTACATGATAACATTTTGATTTCTGTCATGATGGAGCATCAAACTCTGATATAAAACAGCAGCATCCATCAAGTACCGGTGGAATTTCAGCGCCTCGTTTATTGAGTAAATGAACTGAAAGCAGAAAGTGCTCCTCCGAGAACGACTGGAGGAGGCCGAGCGCTCGCAGCAGCAGGAGATGGAAACGAGACGGAGAGATTTATTTATTCATCGATTTCCTCCGCAAACAGCTGGGATCGTTCGGTCGCCTGTCGCGGTCGAAACAGCTGGCGGAGGAACGAGACACAAACCGCTCCTCTCATCTGGACCAGAGGAGGCGCTGGAGAGGAGGAGGCGCTGGAGTGTGAGTCTGTTCCTTCATCGCACTCCCACTGCTAATTACTGCATTTTCTCATCTTGATTTGAGTTTTATTGCTGAGGGGAAGCCGGGCGAAGCCGAGCACAAGCTGTCAGACGCATCTACATTTAGTTTGCAGGATTAAATAAGAGGTAGTTACAGGAATAGAAGTGTATTGTGTTGAATCGTGAGCAGCGTTAACTCGTCAGCCGAGCCGTGTTCTTCATCTCCAGCTCCTGTTTGGTTCCCCAGGTGGTGAAAGTCTTTCCCCGGCTCCGGCTCCCAGCTGAGCCTGGGCTCAGATGTCAGGATCAAGCAGCCGAGCTTGTTCCAACCGTGATCCTCATTTTGTCAAAGCCTCACGTCAAGATCCAGCGCAGGACCCCCTGCTGGGGTTTCAGGCTGGATGAGCAAACACCACTCACATTCATCCTTCAGGCAGTAAACCTCCAACACGACGAGATGATGAAGCTACAGCGTGTTCTGTCTTTTAGATTTGGGAAACTATTCTGATCCTCTGTCTCCCTCCAGAACACCAGTGAGTTACCTGCAAGTCTTTGTGAATCCAGTGAAAACCTCCCATACTCTGAGTGTTCTGTTCTTCGGGTTCTGAGCTTAACAACTTGCTCTGAGCTCCAGCTTCTCTTTATAAAACCATCACGTACGGACATGTGCTGTGCATTGAGTCCGATCCTTTAATCCACATTTAGCTGCTTTGCAGATCCGTCTTAATACCAACGTCCAGGGTGCAATAAAAGAATATTCTAAATATATTAAATGCAACCTTAAACTTTTAGATTGAAGTTTTTTTAGTGGAACTTCAAATCTGCAGCGTTGCCAGTTGCATTTTGTCCAGATGCCTTATTTTTCACTCCTCTCTCTCTTTCCCTGTACGTTTCCTGTCTGCCAGAGTCTTTCATGGGACTTTGTGGCCCCGGGCAAAATGGAGCCTGAGGGGCCGAACATCCAGCCAAACAGAAAGTAAGAAGCTTCAACTCTAGATCCCCCCCCCACCATCCCAGACACACCACACATGCATTAAGAAGTTAAGAAGGCCTCATCCTGTGGTTTCTGATAATGGTGTCTTTGTATTCTCCTGTCTCCACACCTGTGAGCCTCTGAGTAAAGACACTTTCAGTCCCAGTCAGCAGCAGAAGTGTCTCCTCACCTTCTCTCCTGTTGAGTTTGGCGAAGCCGGCGGCGTGGCTGCTGGACAGCTGGGAGGAGCTTCTGAAGGACGACGGCGGCAGGTGGGACACCAGCGGGCTGTCACACGCTCCTGTCGACCAATCACAAAGCAGAGAGAAACAGTTAAGACTTGTGGCTCCTTCGTATTTTCTGCGTTGTGCACATGTGACAGGAAACTGCAGAAGAAGTCCCGTGCCTGACGTCTTTGCTCCAAGAAAAGCTCTATTAAAGTTGATATTTTTGCAATATTAACCACAAGCTCTCAGTAATATGGAATATCTCACTTCTCATAGCTACTTATTATTCATTAAACTTGTCAGGAGTCATCCAGAAAGGACCATTCATAATTCATATCTCCCCTTTCCATCCCACATGAGCTGAAACTAAATATTGAAATGAGGATTATATAAAGTATTATTACAATTTCAAATCCAACATCTTCCAATATGAAAACCGGAGTTAGCTGCTCAGAGGAGTCAACATGTGAACAAACAGACACTGCAGCACTTGTGAGTGTTTCAGCACAAAGCAGAAAACCAAAGGTTGTGTAGGAAAATCACATTTATTATTTTAGCCTGGATCGAGTTGAAGTTCACCACAGCAGGTTGATGCAGAGTCATCTCTCCTCCTTTAGAAAATGAGAAATCATAAAAGCAAATGGATGGAAGCCTCCAAACTTTTCTGCAGGGTTGAGATCAACAGTGAAAACCAAACTGAGGAAATCAGACGCAGCAGGAGATGAATTATTCTCCGTCTCTTTTAGTCAAAAACGATTGAAACCGCAGGACGGGAGCTCGTGATGCTGCCAGATGAAAGTCTCTTATCTCCAAATCGTCTGAGCTTTTCAGGACAGACACTGAGATTCACTTTCAACCTCCGAGCTGCAGAGTTTGTCCAAAGGGGTTTTTGAAAGGATTTTGTTGAGGCCAAGGGGGAGTTTTAATTTAGCCCTTCCTTAAAAAATCAAAGCTCCAAAAATGGAGGCTTCACATGGAAACTGCTGCATCATTATTCCAACCAGGTCTCTGACAATTATTAAAACACAAGCGTCACTGAGAAGAAGGTTTAATGTTCCCCGGGTGGAATCCGGTCTCTGAGCTGTAACGGCACCGTATTAAAATGACTGAACAGTGTAATAATGTCCAGTTTGATGAATGAACAGTGTGATTCTGTCTGGATGGATGAATGGAAGCTGTGATCCTGTGGAGTTGTGGAGATGAACGGTGTTTGGACCGGTTCCTACCGGCTGGATACTGACGGATCGGAGGAAACCTTCACGTGTTAACACACTTTAATGGTTTATGGATGATCGACTGCAATAAAAGCTTCATATATTACACATGCTGCTATAATTAACAGTGATGGAGCTGGTTTTAATCGGCTTCTCCTCCACGTTCTCCCAGAGACATAAAACATGAGTTATCACAACACTCTTTACTCTTTCTGCAGATATTTCACTTGTTTGTTGTCATTTGTTCAGTGAGAAGCTCTGTGGTCGGCACAGTGTAATTACATCTCACACAGAAACACACAGAGATTCATGAACATCAGCTCGGTAAATATGCATAATTTTCCTCCGGAGCTGCTAAACTTTAAAGTCTGAAGCGTCTCTGTTAATGGATGTTGTTCTCCGCCGCAGAGACAAGAGCCAATTACTGGGATTCACGCCGCGGCCCGATCCCGACCCACGGCTCTGACAACCAGGCTCCGGCTTCGATTACTCTGTCAACACTAATGTTCTTCATCTCAACAACACCAGGTCTTCATCTGCCTCTTCAGCTCCACCACAGAGAAAAATCATATTTTCGGGTAAATGACTATAAACCAACCGTGAACAGCCGTATACAATTGATATCTATTTCATTTTTACTGATTATATATATGATTTGAAGAGCAGGAGGCCTCCTGGTCGTATTCCTCCCTGCAGGCCTCGGACTGACAGACACTTGCTACTGTGGATGTTGAGTGAGCCCTCAGCATGAGAAGCAGGGGAATTACAGTTGTCTGAAGAGGAGGAATGAGAGGCTCGGCTCTCCAGTGCAGAGTGCTGTAATTCCCCCGAGGTGATAATGTGCGGTGAGAGCGCAACATCGCCGTGGTAACACTCGACACAGAGCGGGAGAGAGAGAGAGGGAGCAGCAGGAGTTTAAAAACAATTTTTTAAGAGTGGACGTCGCTGCCAGTGTGACCAGTGGAGCACAAACAGACGGCTCCAAGCAAAATGGAGATAAATGTTGAAATAGCTGCCGGACTCTGCAGCCGCTGAACCTCCACACTGACCCTGACTGGGTAGAAACACTCAAATCTCAAATATATCATATATCTGCGGAGATGGCTATTTGGTGATTACCCCCATTTGTAGTGTTTTTCACGTCTTATAAAAGTTGCTCCAGAAACAATGTATTTAATGTGAACATCCCATTAAAATGCGAAACGTGTGTCAAGAGGAAATGGTTAAAAGTGGACCCTCCCACCATTGATGAATGGATTGAAATTGTGTATGAGATTTATGTTATGGAAAAGATCTCTTTTTCCTTCAAGGTCGAGAAAGACATTTTTTATAAGACCTGGACCAATGGACTGAGTATGTAAAACCAGTTAGATCTGATTTTATTTGAATATACTTGTGTTTTGTGTGATCCTCCTTTTTTTTTTTTTTGGTGTGATGTGCGTTCCCCGGTTGTGTTCTCTTTACCTCTGTTATTGTTCCTACACGGAGTAGTTTAGGTCCATAAAACAAAACCCCAGAAAGGCAGTATGAACAAAATCACCCAACTTACTACATCCATCCTTTCTTATGTCCTTGACAGACTAAAGCTGTATTTAATGTATGTGATGGAAATGTGCCTTTCTGAATAAAAAGAGAATTTCAAAAAAAAAAAAGTTGCTCCAGAGAGCTTGTTTTGAGATGTTGATCATTTCATAGCTTCTCGATGGGAAGATGAAATTCTCCTTGTTCCCGAGGGACCCACTGTTTTCTTTTTTTCAAGAAGTGAAGGATCGTCCTCACGGCTCGAACCCATTTGATCTCCAGCTGCCAATTTTGGAAAAAGCGAATAAAAGGTATCGGACTCAATGTGCAGGGTTTCTGTTTGTGATGCTGATTTAAATCTCTCCTGCAGTTCATCCATCCTTCACTCCGCACGTCAGCTCTTATCATTCAAGGTGAGTAAAGTGCGATTCTGACGGCAGAACAAGAGTCTCAAAAGATTTCTAAAAAGAAATCCCCCGGAGTGTCGAGGCCTTGGCTCCGTGGAGCACGATTAATCACCGGTGACATGACAGGTGGACTAACACTTGGCACAGGAGCGACAGCGAGGGAGGCCACGGCTCATTCACCTGCATTGTCCACTTCTTTACTGTTCTGCTGAATAACAAAGTGCCCACACCGGAGAGCCTGAATACCGATGAGCTCCATCCATCACCTCAACAAACAGCAGCGCACGGGAGGTCCCGCACTTCAGAGCTCTGTAAGCCACACAAACCCCCGAGTTCAGTGCTTCAGAGAAGGAGCCCGGCAGAATCATTTCTCCATTCGCAGCACATCGCAGGAGGCCGGATAACGAGGCTGCAGCGCTGGTTGTTTTTGCTCCGGAGCACGAACAATCATCCTCAAGCAGAACAAAACGTCAACGTCCATTTTACTAATGTACAGAGCCGCTGACTCCAGGTTTGACCCGAAGAGGTGCACACTACTCCTTAAGATGCCAGAGGAGATGTAAAGGCTTGTGTTTGAGCGAGTGTTTCTGGAAGCAGCACAACCCGGGCGTCTTAACGAGCTGATTCCAACTTTTGAGTTCGAGCTGCATTAGGCAGGATTCTAATAAAAGATAAGAATTGTATTAAATCACAGCGTGAGTCTGTGCACAGAGCAAACGCACCATATCTGAGACGGTCTGTTTTCAGTTTCCATCTGCTCACCCGTTCTCTTTTCATCTGCCGCACACAAAGACAGAAAGTTTTCCTGAACTAGGGCAGCGACTAATGACTTGTTTTCATTATTAATAATTGGCTGTTGTTACTATTAATCATTTTGTTTGTAACATGAGGGAAAATGTTGAAAAATGTTGTCAAATCAATCGTCAAAACCCAAAGATATTCAACATGCAAAAACCATTAAGAAAATATAATGACAACAAAGGATTTACGGAGCCCAGAAGGCTCACAAGAATCTTTTTGAGGATTACTTTTGCATTCCCTTGCAATAGTTTCCTGTTTGCATCATCCAACATCTCCATCATCCATCCATCATCTATACCGGTTATCATTTTGAGGGTCTGTAGCCAAACCCAGCTGACATTAGGAGGGGGGCGTCCAACAACCATTCACTCTCACATTCACACCTACATTCAATTTACAGTCTCCAATCTGCACGTCGGCCTCAGGACTTTGGGAGGAAATCAGAAAGATCCAAACCAGGATTACTAAAATGTATGAAAATGTAAAATTTGGTTTGGATAAAAATCTGAATGTGTCTGATCTCAATACTTTATGCACTTTGGTGATAAAGTGGCCAATCAGCCTCGGTGGAGATAAGTGCTGTTCTAGTTGTGGTTATATCACTGTATTAATGTAGTGTTCTGTCTTTTACAAAGTTTTTGTCTTTATCACCCATTTGGCTCAAAGAACTGCGGCTGAAAAGAAGCCAGCTGTCAAACACTGGTACATTTAAAGAAATGACATCAATGAAATGTAATGAAATGAATCTATCCTCTCACCCACTTACTATCAAGTATTTCCCTGTTGATCTACTGATCCATTAATGCACTAAATGTTTCAGCAGCGCAAGATAAAACACATATAAATATCAGCAAATGTACTAATGCCTATAAACCAGACAAACAGAGTCGATGAGGCGCTAACCCACCGATAACACTTTGTGGTTATATTCTCTTATATCTACTTTGTGCTCCCTCTTTTCTGGATTTATATTCTGGCCGAGACAGATAGAACAAGCTGATTAAAACTGCTGAATAATTCAAACGGGAGCCAGTATCTGCTCTGAAGCCGCCTGTGGCCCGACTTGTTAATTGATTAATTGAAATGCAGAGCAGAGTGCTGTGCTAACTAATGCCCTGAAGGTAAGGACATGGCTGCAGCTCTCCTCTCTCCTGCTTTCCGGAGCAATGCTCCGACACAAATTAATAGCACAGGATGAGAGAATCTGATCGGGCTTCAGAGCAGCATATGGCTCAGACAGCACAGCCACACGGCAGCTTTGAAAACTTCATCCAGTCGTTACTGCAGTTTATTCTGGTTTATTCTGTAGGAAGTGACACTAGCTGAAGGATTTTACATCATTTAAGAACATTCAAATAACTGTTTAACCATTTGTTTCCCAGTTTTTAGTGAAAATGAGTCGCAATTAAAGATTTTAAGGGAATAATTATACCATGCTCTGCTAACTTCGATGTTTTTCGTATTTTCTCCGGGTACTCTTGCTTCCTCCGACAGTCCAAAGACACTTTGAGACTCTAAATGATCTATAAATATGAATATGAGGGTGAACATCATATGTCAGCCCTGTGATCCCCTGTCAACCGGTCCAGGATGTACCTGCCTCTGGGCAAATGTCTGCCTGGATAAGCTCCAGCTTCCTTGCAACCTGAAAGGACCAGTGCTTATTAATTGATTGATGTTGATGAAGATGAGGTTGAGCTTCAAGAGGGATTTAAATCGAGTCTTTCAGGTGTAATTGATTCAATTAAACGTGGGTGTGGAAATGCAGGAGTCATTTCTGTCTTTGCAGGAAGGACGAAAGAAAGAAACAAGAGAGTTCTGAGGAATGTTAAGTAAAGAAGAGGCAAAGAGATGGATGGATGGACCTTTACACTTCTGTCTTTGTACGGTTAGATGTCTCAATCTTTTGGTCCTGATGCTTCAATACCAGGCGTCTACTGAAACTGAGTTCAAATCGATACGGACAACTACCTAGGTTGCTCCCAAAAGGTTTCATACTCTTGGAACTCTTTGCTCCCAAACTACTGTGTCACTTGAGCACAACACTGTTAAACCAGCAGTTAATACTCTGCCTCTGTTTATCTGAAGTTGTATAGTTGGACTAAATTTCTCTCTAAAAACTGTTTAAATAGACCTTTAAACACAAAACAATTAACACCGACTGACCCGGTCTAACGTGCTCCGATCAAACATTAATCTGCCCAACAACTATAATTAGAGTCCCCACTTTTAAACAGTCTAATGAGAATTAAATCACTTGTTTAAAACACTTATTTTCCAGCAGAAACGTGTAAATCCCCTCGAGAGTCTAACAATAGCTTTTCCTCCTTCAGTGTCAAAAGACCTTTCAGCAAAATGTGGTTTAAAAATGCAGATTAATGCTGATGTTCGGTGGATCGTCCGTTCAAACACGATCCTGACGCCTCAAAGCAGAGAACAGTCGTCCTCCTCCCACCGAGCGGGGGGGCGTGGGCGGTGGAGCAGGACGACGGGGGGGTGGCGACCAAATCAAGTGATCAAAACAGCCACGAGCAGCATTTTAAAAATCTCCTCATCTCTAAAAGTGACAACTTTAACTCGAGTAAACACAGAGAGGGAGTTGCAACGAGCCGCTGAGAAGTTTCACCGGGTTCGGTTCAAACGCTGAAGCCCCGAAAAACATTCACTTTGAATCCTAATGCCAGAATTATGCAGATTCCGAGGGAAGGCTGCCGGCTACATCACTCGTGCTAATGGCTCCAGGGGGAGATATGCATCATGAAATATCTGCTAATCCACCGGCTGCACTGATGGTGTAAATGATTTGAATATATTACCCCTTAATTGAAAATATCAACACATCCACATAACAAAAAAAAGGCAATTTGTTTCTGTCATTCAGGCTAAAAAGCACCAAAATATTCACATCACCCAGGCAGCTTAGCCAAATTAATTCATTTTAAAAGCGACACATTAAATCAAATGGGACACTGGGGAGTTGAGGAATTGGAGAAAAACATCACTGCTAAGACTAATAATGCATAAAGTTTTATATAATTAATATTATATTATATATTTCCGGCCCGGTCCATTTATCAAAGTGAAATGTTTTCTTATGTCGTGACAGAAGAGTCAGACGTGTGGTGCAGATGGTTTAATAAAAAACAGGGTTTGTTGGTAGACAGGATGTAAAACCAGTCTGAGACTCACGTTCTTGTGTGTGTCTGTTAGTCTGTATGTGTGTGTGTGTGTGTGTGTACATCCTCTTCACACCAGAAGCATCTACTTAGTTTGACTTTACAGCCGTCCTCCCTCAGGAGACATTAGAAGACAAATGCTACTTTAAAACTTCCCTGCAGTGAATTGGATGTTCTCCATCTTCCTCTCACACACTCACAGCTCAGATTTTCACTGCTGAGATTTCTTTAAAAAAAAAACAAGAGAAAAGTTTACGTCCTTTTATCGACAACTTGTCAGCAGAAGAAGTGATTTCTGAACTTGTGGTCTGAACAACTGTATCTCCAGTCAGAGCAATTTGTTGGTCGACCTTACGGAGACAGAAATACATAAATAAATAAATGTAGAAATACAGAACTGAATAAATCTAAAAACAAATAAATACATGTAGAAATACAGACATAAATACATGAATAAATGTAGAAATACAAAAATAAATACATGAATAAATGTTGAAATACTGAAATAAATACATGAATAAATTAAGAAATACAGAAATAAATACATGTAGAAATATGAATAAATTAAGAAATACAGAAATAAATACATGTATAAATGTAATAACCAAAATGTATGAATTTAATGATTCATTCTTGCCTTAATTTATGTATTAACTGTATATCATACTTCTCAGAACAGACTGATCTAAAAAACACTGACCCAGGTAGAAAGACACAGAAACCCTTTCAGTTCTCATGAATGAAACAAGAGAAGATAACAACCTTCACAGCAGATAACACATGCTGCTGATACACCGCCCCCCCCCCGCTCCTCAGGAAGATGCTGGTTGCAGAGATAGTGGAGGTTTGGGAGCAGAGGACCGTTGTTCTGCACCAGAATCACACACGTTTGTTATCCTGCCCGTGAACAGGAACCCCCGAGAGAAACGACTCTAACTTCTGAAGAATCTAAACTTCCTGTTATCTAACCCGAGCTGCTTTTAGAGAGAGAAACTTCATATCAGTTGTGTGTTCACAGATGTGCTCTGTAATCACCTCCTGCACTGATGCTGCAGCTTAGTGACAGAGTCTTATACGTTCCTGTAGTCGGTTTTTACCACAGGGAAATAAACACCGGATTCACCAGGTCAGCAGCTCAGACGGCTCCAGTAAACCAGCCTGTACATTTAACACACATACGTAGAAGTTTACTTAGTTTCCTGACAATAACAAAGTCATTATTCTGTCTTTTGTTCGCCTGTTCCCTCAAACTTCAGTGAGGTTCAGTATGCAGAACCTTTCCCGAATTGTACCAAACTTCCCACTGGATTTCTTTGGGCCCAGAGTGATACACAAGCCAAGTTTCACAGAAATGATGTGAACAGGTTTTGAAGGAGGTAAATTGTAAACACTCGTACCCACAGAGATTCCATCACATTTGAGTAATTCTGATTTGGAATGGGCTGTGTGTTTGTCCCGTGGTGATGCCGGTTGCAGCTTTTCTTTCTGAAACCGTGTAAGTGACCTGAAGGGAAAGATCCCAAGTGTGAAGCCGATAAGATGAAGTTCTCTGGAGCTGTGTGAGCCTCATACACACATCTAGAGATTTATATTTGGAAATAGACGAGTAGACGAATGCAGTGTGAATGTGGGGATCTGATGTATCCCAGACTTCTACAGTGTTTATGGATACGAGCATGAGAAGTTACAACTTGACGAAGGAAAAGCCTTTTAGTACTTTCATCTCATAATCTCATTGAACTGGAAATGACCCACATCCTGTCTTTAAAACTGTTATTTCATCTTTGTTTAATTGATCGAGTTATAAAGCTAGAAAGAGGTTCAGAGGAAATCCCGTTTAGAACGAGGCCCGTTCCTTCCAGTTTCAAATATCACTCGACATTAATATTAATACCGGAGCAGTCTTGCAAAAACCCACAACTTGCAGCAGGGATCTGCAAAACTGAGAGCAGAGCACGACAACCCACTTACACAGACACACACACACACACACACACACACACACACACACACACACACACACACACACACACACACACACACACACACACACACACACACACACACACACTCAAGAGCCAGCAGGGGGTGAAATTGTAGAGTCAGTTGAGAATAAAGCTGCAGGAAAAGCGACAGGAGGGAACAGCTAAATTCCCTGAGCAAAATCTATCTCCATCATCCCTCTGGTGTCTTCTTCTTCTCCTCTCATTCCTCCTCCCTCTCTCTTCACCTCTATTGACCCTTTTACTCTCCCTCCTGAGATCACTTTTGTTCCTTTCAGTCCTCCCCTATTTCTCTCTCCCTTTCCTCTTCTATCATACCTGCTGTCCTCTCTGTCATCCTTCTCCTCCTCCTCCTCCTCCTCCTCCTCCTCCTCCTCCTCCTCCTCCTCCTCCTCCTCCTCCTCCTCCTCCTCCTCCTCTTCCTCCTCCTCCTGCTTTGTCTCATGAAGTTAAATCATGTCACCGATGTGAGCCGGTGCATCCAGAGAGCAGATGGTGGTCTGTAGACACGTACAGCAGAAAGTCAGTGAGGGATAAAATAAGGAAATGCAGCAGAAAGTGTCACTGCAGTCGTCAGAAACAACAACCTGAGCCCTGAGGTTTATCCTCTCATATATTTCATATTCCTCCTCCTCCTCTTCATCCCTTTTCTTGTCCACATTCAACCCTCCTCCTCCTCTCCTTCCTCCTGTTTCACCTCCCACTGCTTTGCTCTGATTTGACTTCTGTCTTGTTCCATCTTCACTGACTCGGCTCCGTCCTCCTCTCTGATACAAACCGACCGGCCCTGCTCCTTCTCATCAGAGCTGCGGTCACGAAGCAACGACTTCATGAAAAATGCACGAGAATCAGGAGGCAGTGATCAGCGTCTCTGTTTGCATGGTAGAGGTCACGTTAGAGGTAAACATGCAAATGCACTGATGCAGAAATCCGCCAATTAGCTTTGCAAAAATAATTCACAGTTCAAAAGTGCTACATTAAGGAGCCACTTTGCTTTCAAGGTGATTCTTTGAATTCAGGACAGAAGCTCAGTAACACCACCTGTCTCTGTCGGGCTTGATGAAGAGTCCGCACTTCATCATCTTTAGTAAGTGAAGCCGACGGCAATGCCAAAGTGTCACAGAGCACAATGTTCTCCTGTCGTGTAAAAGTACCTCACAGCAGTAAATTTAATTAACCAACAAACTGGTGAGTGGGAGTTTTTACTGGGAATGTGTCTAAAGCTCATGAACGACACAGGAGATATAAAAACAAAATAGTGTTTTTCGATGTTTTGCTTAATCTTTCACGATAAAACCTTCGTGCATTTGCCTTGTTAGGCTGAAGATAAACTTTAAATTTAACTACACGCAGGTCTGACACTCTGAAAGCTGCATGAGTTATTCTGGCTTTACAGCAAAGTGAAAGTTTTTCTTCTTCATGTCTCCCTCAGCGCTGAGATAAATCTACTCCGACTATTTGAAAAAGCTTCACAAGAGAAACTGGGAAACAGTGACAAAGAGAAATGCTGGAGCGGCTTCATCGCTCAACGTGAGCGTGACTGAGGATCACGAGACGGACGCAGATCCAGAAATCAAAGCAACAAATCATCCACGAAGATGACAAACACATGATGTATGTTTTCACTTTTCAAATCCTGCAGGTCCTGATATCAAATGGATGAACTGCCGTCCTCAGCTCCCATTGGTTCGTCCATTTAAAGCAGGGGTTTGTCCCAGGGACCACCATTCTGACTAGAAAGTGATCCGCGGCCCACTGATGTGCATGTGGATAGAAGGAAGTTTTAACATTTGGTTTTCCATGTTGGTTTTATTTAAAAACCTCAAACAAATCTAGAAAAATCTGTGAAGAAACAAAAAAAATGGTTGATTTTCAGTGCTTAAATTAAAATGCAGTTTGTAGTTGTACTGCATCTCAAAACCATATGTACATCAATATATAACGTTCATGACTTAAATGTACAGACATGTAGCTGACATGTTGAGAGAACGTTAAAGTAACGTTGATCAATAACAATCAACATAAACTGGGGCTGCAACTGAAGAGGGAAGATGACAAAGTAATGCAGAATATGTCACAAATGAATATCATACAATATCCCACGAACAATTGAGGCCTACTTAAGTTTAACCTCATGATCAACAGCACCTTTATATTATTTTAGACATATTTTTCTTATTTTTCACGATATTCAAGAGTAATCTGGAAATGTGTTGAAATATCAAAGAGAATTTTGCGGACCACCTGCAATGCCGTCACGGACCACCAGGGGGCCGCGGACCCCCGGTTGAAAACGCCTGTCCTAAGACATCTGTGTCCATCACTTTTAGCTGTCCTCTGGAAACACTTCCGTTGTCATTTTCTGTATTTGCTGCGTGTTCTGTAATATGTTGTGTAGTGTTGTGTTGTGAAATTGATGAATATGTTTTCCACCTGCATGTGTTTTCTTAAGTTGCTGTGCGTTGAGCTCTCAGGGCCACCGTAGTTCCCAATGTGACCAGAGTGGAAAGAGTTAAACAAACCCAGGAAGTGGAGCAGAGCAGCAGGGGAGGGGCCATCACCAGCGTCATCATGCTGAAGTGAAACTCAACGAGGAAAGTAACACTCTGCTCGTCACTTCAAGCTGCTGCTTCTAAACCTCACAAACTTCACAGGTAAATTTAAACCTTCCATTAAATCTATAACAGATTATTCAGCACAGATATGAGTTATAACTGCCTCCCATGTGTTTGTCCAGATATGGCTTCAGCCAGCTCTCTGCTGTCAGAGGAGAGGTTACTGTGTTCCATCTGTCTGGACGTGTTCACAGACCCAGTCACGATCGTGTGTGGGCACAACTTCTGCAGCTCATGTCTCCACACGTACTGGGACAGCAGGGACACTTGCCAGTGTCCCATGTGCAAACGGGAATTCTCCACAAGACCTGAACTTCAAGTCAACACTGTCGTCTCAGAGTTAGCTGTTGATTTAAAGAAGTTGGTTCAAGTCAAAGCCTCGACTCCAGGCCCACAGCTTCCGGCTGTTGACGTTCTCTGTGACTTCTGCTCTGAGATAAAAGAAAAGGCCGTTAAATCTTGCCTGACTTGTCTGACTTCTTTCTGTGAGTCACACCTGGAGCCGCATCGGAGAGTTGCTCGGCTCAAAGGTCACACGTTATTAGAGCCAGTGAAGAATCTCGACGACAGGATGTGCGAGACACACAACAAGATGACCGAGCTGTACTGCTTGAAGGAGCAGGAGTTCATTTGCGTCCTGTGTTTGAAAGCTGATCACAAGGGTCACAACGCCGTCCTCCTGGAGGAGCAATATGAAAAAGTGGCGGCAACAAAAGACGAGGCACAGGCAAACATGCAGAAGTTGATACAGACACGGATTGAGAAGATAGCGGAGGTTGAAAAATTACTCGATGTCAGCCGGGTAGATTCTGAAAAGGAGGAACAAGCCGCCGTGCAGGTGTTCACCGAGTTGATCAAGTCCATTCAGGTGAGCCAGGCCGAGCTCGTTGAGGCGATCCAGCAGAGGCACAGAGGAATAAAGCAAAAGGGGGAAGAGGTTCTCAAAGAACTGAGGAGGGAAGTGACTGAGCTCAAGAGCCGCAGCAGTCAGCTGGAACATCTGTCACAGTCACAGGATCACTATCATTTCCTCCAGAGCTTCCCGACCTTGTCCAAACCTCCACACAAGAGCTGTCCCGACACAGACCTCGGCCCTGACCTGTCTGTCCAGGACATGCAAGGACACCTGACTCGGCTGAAACAGAGAGTCGATGAAATAATGGAAGAGTTTCTTGAGATCAGAATGAAAAGAATGAGAGAGCACGCAGTCGACTTGACCCTTGACCCTGACACTGCATTTTACTCACTTGTCATAAGCGAAGACGGAAAACAAGTTACAGAAGAAGACAACATTGAAGAGGACGAAGTTACAGACAATCCAAAGAGATTTAATACATATTGTCAGGTTTTGGCAAAAGAGGGATTCATGACAGGGAAGTTTTACTTTGAGGTGCAGGTGAAAGGAAAGATAGCTTGGTTAGTTGGTGTGGTCAGGGAGTCGGTGGAGAGAAAGAACAGGAGCACTCTGTCAGTTGGAAATGGATATTGGTGCATTGGATTGGTTGAGGGCAAATATAAAACAACTGCAGACTCAGAACCTATAATATTGAAAGAGGAGCTTCAGAAGGTGGGCGTCTTTGTAGACTACAACAAAGGTGAGGTGTCTTTTTACAATGCAGACTCTAAATCACGCATCGGTCGTCTCACAGGCTGCTGCTTTACAGAGAAACTTTATCCGTACTTCTGCCCTGAGCCAAATTATAACGGAAGAAACTCCGCCCCTCTCATCATTACACCTGTACCTCAAACTCACTAGTCCATCTGTCCCACTCTGGAGAACGTGAAACCCACGAAAGTCAAGTGGGAATTTCTTTAAATTCGGTACAAACATTCACTTGGAACCCAGGATGAACTGGTTAGAATCTGGTAGCCAAAGGTCAAAGGTCATGGTGGCCTCACAGAACAACAAATGAGAAAATGTTGATTATTTATCATTTTGAATCAAAGATCTATTGATGAATTACATTGGTCGAAGGTCACAGGGACCCCATGTAAATCTGGAAAAAATGTATGGACCCAGTGCATGTTTCTAGTTATTGTTACTGTCTGATCCTTTTATATAAGAATGGTAAAGTTTACTGTCATAATGTGGTGTTGGTTATAATTCAAGTATTTTATCAAGCGTTTCAATCGTTGAAATATTTACATAATAAACTGAATATATACAGATTCTGTTGTGTCATTCTTTCATGTCACAGCTCAGCTGGATTTATATATTAAAGACTAAAGCAGTTCCTCTACACATCACACTACTCGTAGGATTACAGTCCGAGGCCCCAGTGTTTGGAGCAGATCACAGGTTCAGTATTTTGCACTGAGATAAATGTTAAGGGGCCTAAACTACATCTTATTACAAGAGATCTGTCTCAATGATCTTGGAAAATTTGCTAAACTCAACGTTTTTTAATTCATTTTTATAAATAATAAACTATTCCTGCAGATGTCTACTGTTAACCCTCGGAGACCCACTGGGCCGTATACAATCTCAAATATCATGTTGTCTTTAGACAGAACTGACTCCTCTGGTCTGAGCTGGAGACATGCCGTGTTTTCCTGTTAAACTGAATAAACAGCGACAACAAGCAAGCCCCTGTTCGCATGTGGCTCCAGAGCCGCGGGTTGTCGACCCCTGTGTGGAACCGAATTTGAAAGATGTATTGGACGTTTTTGTGTCTCCTATGACACAACTGGTTTTGTCCCAGGGACCACCATTCTGACTAGAAAGTAATCCGCTGCCCAATGATGTGCCTACGCACGCGCGTACCTAAGGAAGTTTTAACATTTGGTTTTCCATGTTGGTTTTATTTAAAAACCTCAAACAAATCTAGAAAAATCTGTGAAAAAACAACAAAAATGGTGGATTTTCAGTGCTTAAGAATTGAAAACAATTTAAATGCAGTTTGTAGTTGTACTGCATCTCAGAACCATATGTACATCAATATAAAACGTTCATGACTTAAATGTACAGACATGTAGCTGACATGTTGAGAGAACGTTAAAGTAACGGTGATCAATAACAACCAACATAAACTGGGGCTACAACTGAAGAGGGAAGATGACAAAGTAATGCAGAATATGTCACAAATGAATATCATACAATATCACACGAACAATTAAGGCTACTTAAGTTTAACCTCATGATCACCTGCACCTTTATATCATTTTAGATATTTTTCACTATATTCAAGAGTAATATGGAAATGTGTTGAAATATCAAAGCGAATTTTGCGGACCACCTGGGGGCCGCGGACCCCCGGTTGAAAACGCCTGTCCTATGACATCAGTGTCCATCACTTTTAGCTGTCCTCTGGAAACACTTCCATTGTCGTTTTCTGTATTTGCTGCGCGTTTCTGTGATATGTTGTGTAGTGTTGTGTTGTGAAATTGATGAAGATGTTTTCCACCTGCATGTGTTTTGTCCACCTGCATGTGTTTTGTCCACCTGCATGTGTTTTCTTAAGTTGCTGTGCGTTGAGCTCTCAGGGTCGACGTAGTTCCCAATGTGACCAGAGTGGAAAGAGTTAAATAAAACCAGGAAGTGGAGCAGAGCAGCAGGGGAGGGGCCATCACCAGCGTCATCATGCTGAAGTGAAACTCAACGAGGAAACTGACAGTCTGCTCGTCACTTCAAGCTGCTGCTTCTAAACCTCGCAAACTTCACAGGTAAATTTAAACCTTCCATTAAATCTATAACAGATTATTCAGCACAGATATGAGTTATAACTGCCTCCCATGTGTTTGTCCAGATATGGCTTCAGCCAGCTCTCTGCTGTCAGAGGAGAGGTTACTGTGTTCCATCTGTCTGGACGTGTTCACAGACCCAGTCACGATCGTGTGTGGACACAACTTCTGCAGCTCATGTCTCCACACGTACTGGGACAGCGGAGACACTTGCCAGTGTCCCATGTGCAAACGGGAATTCTCCACAAGACCTGAACTTCAAGTCAACACTGTCATGTCAGAGTTAGCTGATGAGTTTAAGAAGTTGGTTCAAGTCAAAGCCTCGACTCCAGGCCCACAGCTTCCGGCTGTTGACGTTCTTTGTGACTTCTGCTCTGAGATAAATGAAAAGGCCGTTAAATCTTGCCTGACTTGTCTGACTTCTTTCTGTGAGTCACACCTGGAGCCGCATCGGAGAGTTGCTCGGCTCAAAGGTCACACGTTACTAGAGCCGGTGAAGAATCTCGACGACAGGATGTGCGAGACACACAACAAGATGACCGAGCTGTACTGCTTGAAGGAGCAGGAGTTCATTTGCCTCCTGTGTTTTTCAGCTGATCACAAGGGTCACACCGCCGTCCCCCTGGAGGAGCAATCTGAAAAAGTGGCGGCAACAAAAGACGAGGCACAGGCAAACATGCAGAAGTTGATACAGACACGGATTGAGAAGATAGCGGAGGTTGAAAAATTACTCGATGTCAGCCAGGTAGATTCTGAAAAGGAGGAACAAGCCGCCGTGCAGGTGTTCACCGAGTTGATCCAGTCCATTCAGGCGAGCCAGGCCGAGCTGGTTGAGGCGATCCAGCAGAGGCACAGAGGAATAAAGCAAAAGGGTGAAGAGTTTCTCAAAGAACTGAGGAGGGAAGTGACTGAGCTCCAGAGCCGAAGCAGTCAGCTGGAACATCTGTCACAGTCACAGGATCACTATCATTTCCTCCAGAGCTTCCTGACCTTGTCCAGACCTCCACACAAGAGCTGTCCCGACACAGACCTCGGCCCTGACCTGTCTTTCCAGGCAACACGAGGTCACCTGACTCGGCTGAAACAGAGAGTCGAGGAAATAATGGAAGAGATTCCTGAGATCAGAATGAAAAGAATGAGAGAGCACGCGGTCGACTTGACCCTTGACCCCGACACTGCATTTAAGTTACTTGCAATAAGCAAAGACGGAAAACAAGTAACAGTAAAAGACAACATTGAAAAGGACAAAGTTAAAGACAATCCAAAGAGATTTAATGTATTTTGTCAGGTTTTGGCAAAAGAGGGATTCATGACAGGGAAGTTTTACTTTGAGGTGCAGGTGAAAGGAAAGATACGTTGGGTCATTGGCGTGGCCAGAGAGTCGGTCGATAGAAAGAACGGGAGAGTTCTGTCAGTTGAAAATGGATATTGGTGCATTGCATTGGTTGAGGGCAAATATGAAACAACTGCAGACTCAGAACCTATAATATTGAAAGAAGAGCTTCAGAAGTTGGGCGTCTTTGTAGACTACAACAAAGGTGAGGTGTCTTTTTACAATGCAGACTCTAAATCACACATCGGTTGTATCACAGGCTGCTGCTTTACAGAGAAACTTTATCCGCACTTCTGCCCTGAGCCAAATTTGAATGGAAGAAACTCCGCCCCTCTCATCATTACACCTGTACCTCAAACTCACTAGTCCATCCGTCCCATTCTGGAGAACGTGAAACCCATGAAAGTCAAGTGGGAATTTCTACAAATTCAGTACAAACGTTCACTTGGAATCCAGGATGAACTGGTTAGAATCTGGTAGCCAAAGGTCAAAGGTCATGGTGGCCTCACAGAACAACAAATGAGAAAATGTTGATTATTTATCATTTTTGAATCAAAGATCTTTTGATGAATTACATTGGTCAAAGGTCACAGGGACCCTATGTAAATCTGGAAAAAATGTATGGACCCATGCAAGTTTCTAGTTATTGTTACTGTCTGATCCTTTTATATAAGAATGGTGAAGTTTACTGTCATAATGTGGTGTTGGTTATAATTCAAGTATTTTATCAAGTGTTTCAATCGTTGAAATATTTACATAATAAACTGAATATATACAGATTCTGTTGTGTCATTCTTTCATGTCACAGCTCAGCTGGATTTATATATTAAAGACTAAAGCAGTTCCTCTACACATCACACTTCTCGTAGGATTACAGTCCGAGGCCCCCAGTGTTTGGAGCAGATCACAGGTTCAGTATTTTGCACTGAGATAAATGTTAAGGGGCCTAAACTACATCTTATTACAAGAGATCTGTCTCAATGATCTTGGAAAATTTGCTAGACTAAACGTTTTTAATTCATTTTTATAAATAATAAACTTTATTTCTGCAGATGTCTACTGTTAACCCTCGGAGACCCACTGGGCCGTATACAATCTCAAATATCATGTTGTCTTTAGACAGAATTGACTCCTCTGGTCTGAGCTGGAGACATGCCGTGTTTTCCTGTTAAACTGAATAAACAGCGCTAACAAGTACGCCCCTGTTCACATGTGGCTCCAGAGCCGCGGGTTGTCGACCCCTGTGTGGAACCGAATTTGAAAGATGTATTGGACGTTTTTGTGTCTCCTATGACACAACTGGTTTTGTCCCAGGGACCACCATTCTGACTAGAAAGTAATCCGCTGCCCAATGATGTGCCTACGCACGCGCGTACCTAAGGAAGTTTTACCATTTAGTTTTCCATGTTGGTTTTATTTAAAAACCTCAAACAAATCTAGAAAAATCTGTGAAAAAACAACAAAAATGGTGGATTTTCAGTGCTTAAGAATTGAAAACAATTTAAATGCAGTTTGTAGTTGTACTGCATCTCAGAACCATATGTACATCAATATAAAACGTTCATGACTTAAATGTACAGACATGTAGCCGACATGTTGAGAGAACGTTAAAGTAACGGTGATCAATAACAACCAACATAAACTGGGGCTACAACTGAAGAGGGAAGATGACAAAGAAATGAAGAATATGTCACAAATGATAATCATACAATATCACACGAACAATTAAGGCCTACTGAAGTTTAACCTCATGATCACCAGCACCTTTATATTATTTTAGACATGTTTTTCTTATTTTAGATATTTTTCACTATATTCAAGAGTAATATGGAAATGTGTTGAAATATCAAAGTGAATTTTGCGGACCCCCTGCAATGCCGTCGCGGACCAACAGGGGGCCGCGGACCCCCGGTTGAAAACCCCTGATTTAAAGGGTCATAGTTGTAATTTGAGGCAAAGGCATTTTACGTGTTTCTCAGGGACTTGGATGCTTGATAGAAAGGAACAAACAAATCATTTCAGAGTTTTCTGTGGTAGAAAAGTCTCATTTTGTAACTTTACAACTTTCACATTCACAAAAAAAGCAATGACACCCAATAGAAAAGAAAAAGAAGCAGAATCGGGGCACTTTAACTTCACGTTCCCGGGTTAATGATCCAGATTTCTGACTGCTGGACTTTCTGTGGCTCTGTAACCTTGACTTCCTCAGATCCCCGTCTCTGCACACATTTCCATAAATGACATTAAGGAAGAGAGATGAAGGGGATTTACACTCAGCTATTTTCCCGTTTCTCTTCATCCCAGCTCGCCCTGTTATGAATCATCAAGGACTGGGAGGGGAGGGGGGGTTTTTGCAGGGAATATTCAGAAGATGATGGTTTATATTCACAGGTTTATGTTCTGCTGAGTGCAAACATCCAGCTCATTGATAAGCAATAAATTTCCCATTTGACAGGGCTTTGCAAAAAACCTGAGGTCGGCTGCAGAATTCACTCGGTCCTCAGCGAGTTTCTCTGCCAGATTAATCCTGGAAGAGATGAGGGATTCTCCGGGAGCTCTGGGGTTTAATCAAGCGACCTTAATATTCCCCCCAAAGCTCCCAGAGTTTAAATGACCAACTCTTTTAGAAAGAGGTCTGTAATAACCCCTGAGTTTGTCTTTCAGCCTCCGGCGTCTCAGTAACTCGGCAGAAACACAGGGGGGCCGAGGTCGGGATGAAGAAATCAAGACCAGCCGCCTCGTGTTTGATTGCAATCACAGGAGGACGAGAAGCAGAATGAATTTCTCTGCAGCTTTCACAGCTTTTCGAACTCAGATTTAGGATTCTGAACGTTTCTCCTTGAGGCCGGACTGGGACTCGGAGGAGCCAGGGAGCCGGTGTCAGCTGGAGTGTTATCTGTCATTAGGGTGGGATTAAAGTCATTTAGTGTTCTTGAGATTATCTATCATTAGGGCTGTGATTATACACACTGCAGCTCGGAGGGGAGATTAATAAAACAGACTGATGACACCGGGGGACGGAGCGAAGGAGGAAGACGGAGAGTTCACCTGCAGATGATGGTTCTGGGAAAGTGAGAGCAACCGTCTATCCCTCATTTATGGATGATGAGTGACGTGATTAATGATTAAGGGGAAAGAAAACTCTTTCATTCCTGACAGGACCCACGAGAGAGGATAGATTGTTATGAATAAATGATGCGATTGTGCGTCATTGTGACAGGTTTGTGTATTGATTGTAACTTTACCTCGTTTTCAACAACCAATCAACCACCAATAGGTGACTCTCGGCTGAAACTGGAAGCTGCAGAGCGGAGGGGAAAGTTCTGGAGTAAGTCGCCCAGACGCTGAGTTATTGTGAGCGTGGAAACACAAATGTCAAACCTCTCACGACGTGTTTTAGCTCCTTCAGTTCACCGAAGATAAACGGCTCCGGCCGGAGCTCGGGCCCGGCAGCGGCAGAGCACCGAACCAAATGATGTGAGCAGAGACGATTACTGAGAGAATGATGAACAACAGGTGATCTCTCTCTGGAGGAGAACGGCTTTAAGGACAATTTATTGCTCTGCGGGAGCTGAAGATACTTTTTGCCATATTTTTCTAATGGATTTTAAATGTCAGATACATTTCCTTTAATGCGGAACTTTTCAAGATTTTTAATTTGGTTTCCTGCAGTTTTTTACATCAGTTTATTCCAGTTTGTAATTGTTCCTAAACTGTATCTGCTCTCAAACCCTTAATAAACGTTAAAAAGTTGTTATTAAACTGTTTATTAGAATCCACATTCAAACACTGATATTTCCAACAGACTCACCATTTGCTTTCATTTTATTAGGCGTTTATCTTCGCAGTTATTTCTCTACAAGCAAAGTTTAATTTACTTTAATAGATTCTCTTTCAAATGCAGCCAGACAAGCATTCCACAGTTTTCCTCTTCCTCTCATCTTCCTGTGTAAATACAGACTGAGGATCTTTAATGTAAATTGTAAGTGAGCTGCTGCTGCTGCTGTGTGACCAGCGCTGCCTTTAAATAAACATGTGGACTGGGAATAAACCCACAATGTGAGGTGTTAAGCAGCAGGTCAGATGAGTCTCTCTTTGCTGCAGGCAGCTACATCTTCACATTAACGTGCCTGTATAACCTTTGACCTCATGTTTGCTTTAAAACCAATGGGGACCAACTTTATTTAAATCTACTGAGCAGAGCAACGTACACGCATTAATCACATGTACACACCGACCATGCAGCCATGTGAGGCTGATTAGCAGATGATCACCACCTCCTCACTAGCGCCCCCTAGACGTAGAAGTTCTCCCTGTGTTAAAAGGGCTCTGAGCACACCAACTAAACATCAGCTAGATAACAAAATCTCACACGTAGGACAAACAAAGCAGCCTAATCAGAGGTGCTCATTTTCAATCTGGCAGCTTTGACTCTCATCAGCCAAATGCTTCTGTCTCCAGCTGCATCCACACCAACAGGACAGAGTTATTCCACAACCTGGCACCAAAGTGAGGATTCATGTTCTGCAGGTTGTTCAGGTTCAGCTGTGCGTCTGTGAGAATGACTTCTATGAGCTTATAACAGAATGAAACAGTGTGTGTTGGATTCTGCTCGTTTCTCTTCCTCTCGTTCTCTCTTCTGCCTTTGTGCTGAATTCACAGTCAAACTTTCTGAAGTTTGTTCCCCTGTTACCACCTGCCGACTCACAGAGGTTACAGCCTCGTTTCAATAAACCACCGGAAAGGAACAATCCACCGAGAGGCACTCTCCCCCGAAACTCTCACATCTCACGTCAGCCTGTGATGTTCAAAAAGTCGCAGCAATTTATTGCCATATTTAGCCCTGGATTCCTTCTGCACAGCCGCTATACATCCAGCCATAATTTGCAGTGTTCGATCAAAGCCGAGTGTGCGGGCAGACAAACAAGTTGGAGGCTGGCTGACGTGTTTGTGCCTCGTATCTACGGCGACAGACACATGCTTCATTCAGAGAGCAGCTTTCCCTGAGGCAACATTCAATCCTGCTCTTTTCCCCTCCGCTGCTCCGGCTGCAGGAACTGGTCTCTGATGCTGTTTATGAAAGATTTGTCAGCGTGTGATTTTTGAGTGTAAGTGCAACATCGTTACAAAAGGTGGCGATCTTTTGAAAAAGCGAGTTTTGGTCGCTTACCTTTCAAAATATGATAATGAGCTCAAACTCAAAATTAAAGGGAGATGCAAAGTTAGCTTTAAGGTTGTACTGAGTAGATAACTATATGCTAATAACTATGTAAATAACTATTCTAGTCCATAGATTTCAGCGAAACATGGTGTCAGGACAGAGAACCTGTTAAAATTTGGGATGGATCCATGAATTATTTTATCACTTTCTTCAGGGTTGCATGAGTTTTTTGTCTTTCGGTTTTCACCAATTTCACAGGAAGTAATTCACGGATCTTGATCTGTTCTATTTGTGTGTCCAATCCTGATTTTCATCAATTTCCCAGGAGTTGATTAAAGCATTTAAGCATATTTAGGGAACTGATATCTGTGAGTTTGTATGATTCGGTGCAGCTCTACTGAGGGCCATTCTAGCTTTATTGTGTTTTCATTATCCTTTTCCTTTTTTACATTTTAACTCAATTATGTTTGTGACAAGCCTGTGAGGGGTCACAACAGTGTGTAAAAAATTTAATGGATTAAAATGTGGTTTCATGAGGGGACTGCTGGGCTTGGTGGAGTTATTTTCTCTACCGATTGACACTCTAGTTCTTCTTAGTTTTACAATCTGGGACTTTACTGTTCTTCTTTGTGGTTTTTGGCAGCTATTTCACCTCCGTATTCTCCAGATCCCCGTAAGAGTGAACAGCTACAGTCCATCAGGTGGATGACGTCGTTATAGTCTCTGCAAACACTGAGCCGACCTGCCTTCATTCATATACCTCCGAGCAGGAAGCTGCTTCAGAACACACATTGACTCGATCATGCTGTTAAAATCAAAAAGCGATTAAGCACACACTGGTTTTGCAGCCCTGCAGGCGGCTGTTCCACACGCTGGCTTCCTCCAATCCCAGCTCATGAACCCACGGCGCCATCTGTGGCCGCTAGAATATGTAAACCTACTTTGTTGTCATTATGTTCCAGCTTCATAATGAACAGTGAACCTGCATCGGGGGGGTGGGACGGAGACATGAATCTGAGTCTGAAACCTGCAGCTGAGATCCCTCCACCTCCGCAGACTTTACTTATTAGGCTGCTGTGGTTTATGGTCCGTGAATGATGAGTGCTGCTGGGTCAGGACGGGCGAGATACACAGAGAGAGAGAGAGAGTCGTGGAGAACAAAGCAGCCGAGGCAGCGAAAGAAAACCGAAGACGAGAGGAAAACGAGAGGAAAACGAGAGGAAACACGAGAGTCACGACATGAAAACACTGATCTGGACCAATAGAAAGGTGATGCACCGGGACAGTACTGATCTTAGATATTCAGTATTGATCAGTTTTACACCTATGACCCATGATGGCATGAAATCATACAGGTGAACCTCTCTTTCAGAATTTTATCCGTCTGGGTTCAATGGTGTAACTGCTGTTTTGAGGCTTTTACACCTTGACAGACGTGAAACTACAAAGAACATAGTATCTGCATTGGTCTCGGTCATAGTAAAGTATCTGTATAAAAAGATGGACGTAGACACAAGGTCCAGAAAGTGAAGCCAATTCAAAAGTGAAAATCTGTAGTAGCCTGAATGACCAGCAGAGGGCGATTTTTAAAGAAGTCTATGAGAAAATGACTCGATTTCTCATTTATAATGATTTATAACATCAGTAAACATTTCCTAAGGAGTTAATGTCTCAATCTAAAGTTTTCAAGTCTTCTTCAATACAGCAGGATGTTCATTTTGTAAATGATGGTCCTTCTAGCGTCAAATAGATGCTAAAGCACTGTATACATACCTCCAGATATGGTTAGATCTGCTTTAAATAACAAGATGGCGGTGGACAAAACGTCAAACTGGAGACTTTTTAAAAAGCGGCAGCTCACAAACCAATCAGCAGAGGATTCACTACCGATGTCTGAGTCCATTAAACTGTGAGTTCTTTCCCTCTCATGTAGATTCAGTGGCTCTTTAGTGATGATCTCTTTTCATTACAACCACCGCTACTCATGCTAATTGAGCCCAATTAAGAGTGTGGAGTGAATGTTTGTGTTCCACCAGCAGAGCCTGAGCTTCCAATCTATTTCCTCTGTGATCCATTCTGCATTCGAAAGCTTAAAAGCTGTTTATACGGCTGCATATTTAAACTTGTATCGTCTGAATTCCCAGAACTGAACATGCACACAAATGCATGTTCCTGCTCACGCTGTCAAAACTGTTTTAGTGGGACGAGATGAAGCAGCAGCAGAGACGAGAAAACAGGAGAAACAGAACCAGAGGAAGATGAGAGGAGGAAAAGAGCAGCCGGAGAGAACATGCAGAGAGAGAGAGATTGTAGGTGATGTGGTCATAAGAACACAGAGAGAGGGAGAGGGGGAACGTAAAGAGGAGGAATCAGGAAGAAAGAGGCGAGCAGCTCTCTGATCCAGGTGCAGCAGGAGGGCAGAGATCTGTGCTGAAGGCAGGAGGAGGTGAGAAGCTAAAAGGAAACAGCAGGAGGAGAGGAGCAGAATGGAGAGATGGCTGCAGATCTGAGTCAGAGAGCAGGAAGGAGAGATTGAGAGGAGAAAGAAATTCTGATATTTTGACGAAACCGTGAAGGGACATTTTTTTTAGTCTGACTGTATGCTCCTCCTTGCATCGCCTCCTTCCTCCCTTCACCTTTCTCGGGAGCAGGAGAAGCAATCGCTCTCTGTCACACTGTTGTTCAGCCTCTTCAGCTGCAGGAGCATCGAACCTCAGCCATTTCTGACCGTGTTGCTCATGTGACTTTTTCCAAATCACAAAAAGAAAAGAGCACAGAGGAGACGGAGGAACGGAGAGCAGGTGGAAGGAGTCAGATTTATTCGGAATGTTTACTTCTCCTTGCATCACCTCCTTTCTCCCTTCACCTTTCACAGGAGCAGGAGAAGCAATCGCTCCCTGTCACACTTCTCCTGTTGTTCAGCCTGATGCCTCCTCGGCTGCAAGACCACAAAACCTCTGTGAATTCTGAGCATTGTTGTTTCTTTGACATTTTCAAATCACAAAAAGAAAAGGGCAGCGGGCAGAAAGATGAATGGAGAGATCAGCTGCAGATGTGGGTCAGAAAGCAGGAAGAAAGAGAAGCTTTCAACGAAGAAACAATCAGAGATTCGGATAGTTTGGAGAAATAGTGGAAGAGAATCTAAAAGACAACAGACACTCCTCCTTTGTCCCTTCACCTCCCTTCCACTGAGAAGAAGAGGAAGGATGAGTATGAAGAAGATTAAAGCTCAGAGGAAGTTGAGGATGGTGATAGGAAATAAAACACACAACCAGATTAAATTAAATAGAAATCAAAGGGATGAGCAGGTGGAGATGTAAAGAGGTTGTAGAATAGGAAAGTAAAAGCAAGGATGGATGGATGGAGAACTTTTACAGCCATCTGCTTCAATTACAAACAGACGTGCCTCGTTACACTCTGAGCTTCATCATCTCCTCCCTCATCTATCTGTTGGGTTTTCTCTCCCTCTCTCGTCCTCCTCCTGCAGGAGCACAGACGTAAACCTGCACATTCACTGCTGAGCTAAACCTGCATACCTCAAGAGTGAGAGAATCAAACCAGCAACCTCTCCAACCTGCACAAACCCCCATCACACTCAGATTCACCACGATGCCCTATCACGTTGTTTCACGCACACAAAAGGATGAACTGTCTTTTTAACGCGTGATAACGATGTGTTCTGAGTCGAGAGGCTTTTGTGTCCCAGGAGGGATCGAACCTTTTAACCCGTGAAGTCAATAAGCAGCTAATTAAATGCGACAAAACGGAGCGAATACAGGGGGGTGGGACACTAAAGTCCTTTTACTACATGCTTTAAATCACCTAATGTGTGTCCACAGGGGAATACATGTCATCTGCTCTTATAATAGTCGTTAATAACTCAACTCAATTCATATAAAACCACTTTAACTCCCCCTGTTATTCAGCCTGTGCGCAACGGAGACGCGTCATCCAACATCCAGACTCCTGCGTTTTATTATCGCTAATGTTGCAGAGTCCAACCAATCTGCAGAAGTCAGGTGTTTCCAGAGAGGAGGACAAGAGCAGGAACCAGAGGAGACTGTCTGGGGATCCGGGGGTCTGCACAGCCCGGACCCCGAGAGTCTATACCGGGGGGGGGGCAAGCAGGAAAACGCACGGCCACGCATCCTCACCTTCTGCTCCTGATGTCCCGCAAGAGCTGGAGAGAAGCATGAGGACCTGAGAGATAATCCAAGCGAGTGATGTAGTCCACAGATCCATGGTGAAGCGACGGGAGGCTGCAGAGGAGAAGAGAGGAGGAGAGAGGAGGAGAGAGGAGAAGAGAAGCCCGGAGGAGAGAGGAGGAGAGAAGCCCGGAGGAGAGAGGAGGAGAGAAGCCCGGAGGAGAGAGAGACAGAGAGAGAGACGAGCGACCTCTCCTCTCCAGCTCCGAGAGAGATCTGCTCCGAGAGAGAGAGAGAGGAGGGAGGGAGAGAGGGTGAGGGGAGAGAGAGAGAGAGAGAGAGAGAGAGAGAGAGAGAGAGAGAGAGAGAGAGAGAGAGAGAGAGAGAGAGAGAGAGAGAGCACCAGTAAAACATACTTAGAGCCGGGTGTTTTAATTTTGGCCACTTTTACACCATTTGTCCAGTTTCCACCAACACGTGTTTGATACTGATGATGATGAAACTGAATGAAAACAAGTTGTGTGATAAAACATTACAACTTTACCTTTATTTGGGGAAAAATTAAACTTATATCATCTTTCAAAATAATGTTGTTTTTCATAATTTCTTTTATAAATACATTATTATATCCAGGTCTGAGGTGTAATGTTATCAGGTTGTCCATCTGTCCGTCCTATTTATTTTAATACCATATCTTAAAAACATCTTGAGTGACTCTTTTCAAATTTGGTTCAAACATTCTCTTGGACTCAAAGATGAGCTGATAAGACTTTGGTGATCAAAGGTCAAAGGTCAAGGTCACGGGAGCCTCTCATATCATGTTTTTTGTTCTCTTGAATCTGACCAAATCACCTGTAGGCAATTTCTTCAAATACTGCTCAGTTTTCAATTGGACTCAAAAACATTTTGAATTAGATTTCATTTGTCAAAGGTAAAAGTGACCTGTTTTAAATCTGGAAAAATAGACAGAATCTGCCCTGCACTCAAAAAAATAAAGGACTCAAGTGCAATACTCACTGATGCATGTTTTATGCTTATTTTACATATTAAAATTGAGTTGTACATTTATTCCAGACTAAGTAAGAGTTACATTAGGAGAAGTGCAAGTGGTAATTCAGTGTAAAGATAATGCAACAGGCAGATGCACCAGATTCCTCATGGTGCTCTCACGCAGCTGGTGATGAACACACTGAATTAAACCCCAGTGTTCGCTCTCTGCTCCTTCAGAGGACAACTGTGAACCCACATGAGAGGGGAGGTGCTGGTCACTCTCAGTCAGGGTCTGTACGTTAAAGGAAGGAGGAGAGAGAGAGAGGAGGAGGTGCAGGGAGAGTGAGGGGGGGTGTCTGATAATGAAAACCTACTGAGAGTATAGACAGCAGGAGAATCAGGTGATAGAAAAAAACTGTTAAGCGCAAACACAGCAGGGGAATCAGATAACGGCCGAGTCTGAGATACAAGGACTCACACTGTGCACGAACACACACACACACTACACATGAGCATCACACACACACCTGTGGACACGACACACACAGAGCTGTCAGTTTAAAGCTCTAATCAGACTGGTGCCACATGTTGAGCCTATGGGAACCAGAGACAGACAAGAAGATATGAACTGGTCCTAGTGAAGGTTTGACTGTTTCCTCTTCTTCTCATTAAATCCACAAAATGATTGAAAACACAAACTCATCGATGGATAAATCATTTTATCTGCAGCTGCTGGTCGAGAAAAAGGATTTGATGAAGTTACTTGGCTGACGTGAGCCAAACTGGACCATGATAAGTGGAGAGAGCTTCTTAAAAATGTATTTCAAAGAGATATTACCTTCACCTCTTGGGGGACTGAGCTGCACTTTCCCAAAAATGTGCGTGAAAATTGCATCGTCAGCAGAAGATTTCAGAGTCTTTGTCACCAGGCCGAGGAGTTAACACCTTATTCATGAATTCCCCGGGAATTTTCAAATAAGATATTCGTCTCTCGAGGACAACTTTGCTCCTCCGGGCCCGAGGCAGCGATTCTCAAAAAGGACAAAGATGCTTTAATGAGTTTTCTCCTCCAGACTAAAGCGGTTTTAAATCCTTGTGGTGCTATAACCTGACACGTAGATCAACAACCACAGTGCGAGTGCAGCACTGAGGGAGCCGAGCCGGAGGGGGGGGGGGCTCTGAATTACAGTGGAAGTGTCTTTTTTACGGTCGTGAACTTTGAGTGGAAATCACAGACACAAGCAGGAAACATCAATTTCCTGCAGAGCAATTCAGTCTGTGTGCATTTAAACGCTGTGTCACCACTAAACAAGGAGCAGGAATTCCAGATTACATTTGGTATATACAAGTTTCTCCCATTTAACTTAAGTTTATATTCTTGAATTCAAAGCAGCCCTGTCATGTATCATGATGTATTACATGGAGCCAAGCCGCAGTGAGCTCTGTGGAACAGTTATTAGCGGAGGAGACAGAAGCATTAAAGGCTCAGAGTGTCTCTGATGTGTTGAATCAGTGTTTTTCACTGTGTTCCAGAGCTGCTGCTTCATCTGGTTTATTAAATCCTCTTTGGGATCTACAGTGAGTTGAAGCACTGAGCTGGTGATCGATGATCTCTGACCCTGCTTCTCACTCGGAGGCCGGCTGCCCGACCCGCCGGCCGACCTCCGACTGAAACAGAAAAGACGCTCTGACTTTCTCTGAGAGCGGATCAGAGATCAAGCTGCTGGAAGCCAGAAGAGAGCGAGAGAAACCTCCCAGTGTTTAGAGGAGTCGACTCCTCTGTGTGTTGTTCTCTGCTGCAGGTTCAGCACTGGAATCGGCCTTGTCTCCACGGTGATGGAGGGGAATGGGGCCGGGGATGTGGAGGAAATACAAGCGCTGCTGTAAAGTAGTTTGCCCCAGTGGCCTGTGATCTGTGAGGTCTGAAGACAGATTGCTCCTTCTCCTGAGGGCGGTTTGCTCCCTCAGTGCCGCCTGGCAGGCACTGACCTCTTCTGCAGGCTGCCAGTATTGAAACCTGACATATTGAACTGGAATTTCAGTTCCCAACTGTTCCACTGGCCTCCTCCACTCGCTCTGCTCCTGCTTCGCCTGTAAGTGCACATGTAGAAGCTGAAGTGTTTACAGGAAACGTGACAGGATTACTGAACGGCCCCGAAATCCACAGGTTCAACCAACTCCACTGATTCTGTGAGAAGTTATGAAAGTGTCAAAGAAAACTTTTTATCTGAATTGTTCAAATGCACGGCTGCACCTTGGAATCAATATAAAACAAGGAATGGACAAATTGCACATGAACTTTGATTCCATTCTCTGTATTGCATATCTTTGAAAAAACTAAGCAATGTGTTTCGATGGCATTATTTTCTACTTATTTCGATATAGTATTTCTAGTTTTACTCATATTTCTATTATTATTATATTATATTTTCCCCATGTGCTACTTTCCCGTGCTGCTGTGTCATTTGTGAATTTCCTCTACGGAGGATAAATGAAGGTTTATATTATCTTTTCTTATCTTACCTTATCTAATCTTTTCTTATCTTACCTTATCTAATCTTTGCTTATCTTTTCAAATCTTTCCTTATCTTATGTCCCAATAGCCTTTAATAAATCACAGTGGTAGTAATCAGCAGAAGCACCGAGGAGGTGTTTCAGCTTCAGTGTGTTTGTGGGGGAGTAGAGTTCCCTTCACAGACATTGTGCTTCTTAATAAAACCTTAAACATATAGTCCCCACCTTCAATGTTTAAGTAAAATGTAAATACTTAAAATTATCATTTTTGAAATGTTTAAATTTCACTCAAATTTGCAGGTTACACCTTTTTACTGAAGTCCAGTGCAGAGGTGGGAAACAGTTTTCTGTCTACAAGGCTTAAAGTCACGTTACAAATCTCATTAACTCCGACTCGACAGGTTTTAAAGTCAACATCATCTCATTTCTCTGTGTTTGTTCGATCACATCAGGAAACTGAAGCTCATCACGAGGAGAGAGAGGAGATGAGGCGCTGGAAATCACAGGCTGTCCTCAAGCAGCTGAGTTTTGAGCGGTAATCAGATTTGACATTTTTTTTAATATTTGACCCCTCAAGAAATTTAGCTCCTGTTGCCCTTGAAACCTGCTTCATTAAATTCCAGCATCTGTGAGATCATAAATAATCATAAGACTGGAAGTTCAAGGTTTAAAACTGTGAACATGTGTCAGTGATGATTCCAGCTCTGTAGGTTGGTCCCTGTATAAAGTTTGTGATTTATCCTCTGAAGTCTGAGATTATCCAGAACAAATATAACAAATAAAATGTGGAATGTTTTCATAATTGAAAACAAACTATGATTTTTATCAAAGTGCGTCTGGCAGAGAACCACAAGACTCTGAGCCACAGACACCCGGCGGGGGGGGGGGGAACTGTCTGTGCTGCGCTGCCAAATTAAAATCAGCCACATAAATAAATTCATTAGCTCGAAGTCAAACTGGAGCAAGAAAGAAAAGAGGCTGAACATTCAAGAGTGAGGCCAAAGGAAATGTTCACATCAGACAAATCGTTGTACAACTTGAAGAACATTTGATCTTTAAATCTACATTTTAATAATTGATGTCACTTTGGTTCATATCCCATCCACCAACATGGAGGAGGGGACGTTTATGACCTACACTGAAGCCAGACACACTTTATGGGAGCTGTCAGGTCGTCCATCTTTATTTAGCTGTGGATGATTTCCCCAAACTCGACATGCCGAGTTTAAACAACGTTATTATTCCCACTAATCATTAATATTTAATGATTCTCTGAAGGAACATGAAACAGAGACTTTTCATTAATTATTGTAGTCTTTTCTTTCAAGTGAACTGGTTGAGGGCAGATTCAGCAGCTGAGGAATTGATGCTTGTGCTTTTGTTAAATCTTCAGCTGACAGATGGTGTGAATCACCGGCTGCGAGTCAGGTGAGGCAGCAGGTTTCCTCCGAGAGTCACTTCCTGTCTCTGCTGCGTGGACTCCAGGTGAGATTCTGCTGCTGCTCATCTGATTTCAAACAAGGTATCGTCAAGCAGGAGGTTTTCCTAAACTCCGTCATGTCGTTAAACCTGCTGCATTCTGGGAAGACTCTCAACCGTGATATGGAATAACACTGTAAGACTAACATGGACTGTATGATGCTGACAGGAAGTAGAAACACAGTTTTATACATAATTAAAATGCACAAGTTTCAAACAACTAACGTTTAATTTACACTTTGTGGCTTATGATGTAATAATGTGCTATTTATATCCAGGAACAAATTAACAAAAGGTTTGTTTCATGTTTCAAAAATCAGGGTCTTTACTCAGGAAGGCAAAACTCAAAGGCAAACATTTCCAGAGGCTTAATCAAAGGAGGAATAATGTTTTTGGAAATACCAAACTCTGGAAGAAAAGCTGGAGCCGTAGGGATCTGAGGCGAAGAGGCACAAGGGAAAAGAATCACAGAGACGGAGGGAAAGTTAGTGACGTCTGATAAGAAACAGGAAATGCAAATAATGGAAGATAATGAAAACGTGACCCGAGTTGTTCCTGACAACTTTTGCACCAGTGGATATTTTTGTTGTATTACAAAGTGAAATCGATCTGATAATTTCGATTTGAACTAGTTTGACGCCTGAGGTAATCTAAATCCTGAACATGTAAACTTTTGTTATCTAGAAAGTCACACAGCTGATCGGTGGAAGCTTTCTCAGGAATCCCAGAAACAAAGTCACCATTAGATATCAGTTTACAGATGGATAATACACCTGGATCAAGAAGAAGATGTTTAATTATAGCTTCTTTACAGAACCTGTTAATAAAGACGGATCCATCATAACTTCACACAACACGCCTGCTTCCATGACATTTTGAATCTGCCTCAAGGTGTTTTCATAATCCTGGCTTTGCGGAAGTAGGTCAGAAAAGAAAGAAAATCCGAAAGGCATTAGAAGTGAGCCGAGTGTAACTTCCTCTGTGTTTTATCTGTGAAACACTGATGCTACACGTCTACACACGGCAGATCCTCTAATCCCACCGGGTTTTCTTTCAGGTTTTCTCAGTTGTTTTGTAACAAAGCAGATCAGACTGGCAGCGGAGCTTCAGACACTCGAGTTATTGGACGATTCGCCACAGCTCATCTCTTCAGGAGTTAACACGCTTACTGCTGGATTACACAGGAACAGACTGTCTTACAGCCAAATAACAAAGAGGAAAAACCGACATAATTATCTTTGTTGCTTTGAAGGATAACAAACTGTAAATGTTGTCATCTACATAACAAATAAAATGTAATTTAAATCCATCAGAGAGCAATAATTATCACATTAAGGTCTGAAAGTGATTCTTTGTTTGATGTGCTAAATGTCACAAAATGCATCGACATTGGATTTTGTCTCAGCACTAAAATGAAACGAGCGCCAGAAGTTCACCTTAACAGCAGCGTAAAATGATCAAGTATCATTTGATTGCGGCCGTAACTTTTCAAAAGGGTAAATAAACAAGACTAAATACGTGACATTTACTGCAGCAGGTCAGGTTTTACAGAAAAAAGCCTTTTCCACTGATATTGTTTCGGAATTATTCCTCTAAATTGTCCCATAATATTCATTTAAATGTCAATTTCACAGCTCTGAGCCGACAGTGAATACAACTCAGCTGTGATGTATGTCCAGTCCACAAAGTTAATATTGTTCTGATAGAAGCAGAGGGGAAATATTTATAGTCTTGTTAATGTATTTAGGTTTTTTGTGAAGTGTATGTTATATGAGGCCATCGTGACCTTCAACCTTTGACCTTTCCCCACCAAAATCACTTAATCCAGGTGAACATCAAGTGAACATTTGTGACAAATTTGAAATGATTTTCTCTAGACAATCCAAACTTAGCATGACCATATTCAGACCATATTTTTTCTGATCTTAGCTTTGACCTTTGAATGATCAGCTGTAAAACCTAATCATGAAGTGTGACCTTCCCAAATCATGTTTCAACAAAGTTTGGTGAAAATCCATCTGACAATTATTGAGTTATTTTGTACACACACACAGACACACACACACACACACACTCCCTGCTCTGCCCCTTGATCAACACTATGTTCTTTCATGAAGAACATTGCTTGATTAAACACATACATTGTGTGTCTCTAATGTTCAACGGCTCGGTGACGCTGTCCTGACGATTCACAGAAGCCGTATTAATAATGGATGAGAAAGTCTGAAGTTACCGTTACCCTTCATCTGCTGTATTGAACTTTCACTGAAACACATCACGTCACATTTACCACAGTAAGATGATATCCTAACTGATAATCCATCGATCGGCTCGGGGCCGTTACTGGAAGACGCACTGGATTCACCTTGAGTGAAAATACACAACAACTACATCAACGGCTATATTTGCACATGAATAAAGTGAACGTGGAAGAAGAGGGAGATCTGTGTTGTTGTGAGAGCGGCTTGTAAACAAGGACAGATCGTTACCTCAGGACCTTGTTGTTACTGGAACGTGACGACATAAAGTCCTGGAAAAGTTCTGGAAAATAGTTTCATTCATCACTTCATTTTGTTCAAAGTGCAGTAAACAGGACAAATACAATAAAAACATTTATATATGGTATATTTTGCTTTTAAGCTGCACCAGTTCTCTTTCTGTGCAAATCTTCTATGGATTTAGTTTGTCTCAGTGTTTCTGTCTCTTCTTATCCCACTGATCAAGTCTCTGTAGGGTCCATATTATCTGTGTGATCATATCTGGACGATGCGTCTCCACCAAAGTGTCCAATCAACCAATCACAGGTCAGTCTCAGCTGTCAATCATGATCTTTTACCTTGTGTGTGTTTCATCAGATATCTAATTAAGACCAAACTTATCTGAAACAGGAATATGATCACAGAAACATACGATCAGTGTTATAAGAACTAACTTAAATGACAGAAATCATCTTGGAGAATAATTTATTCAACGTGCACTTTCACTTTTAGCATCCTCCATGTCCCATCTGCTAACATGGAGGAGATCCAGATGATTTGGCTTCACGTTTTTGGCACTTGTCATGTCGTCCATCTTTATTTATCTTTTGCACAGAACACAATCAAGTCGTTTATACCGACATTAAAACTCTGATGCGATTAACACTAATTGATCTGTGCAGATAACTGGCATCGATTCCACCTCAGTCTCACTATCTTTCATCCCTTAATGACCTCAGTTGAGGAAAAGAGGGAAATGGCTTTTCATCAAACCTGAAAATAGCATTTCAATTCACCTCTTTCATTAAAAATGTTGTTGAGAGGAGATTCATCAGCGAGCAGCAGCAGCTCGACTCTGCTGAGGAAATTAATCACACACGTCATAATCACCAGCGTGAATCTTGGCTGGTCGCGTCTCCAGCCTTCGCTCCACAGGCAGGAAGAAGTGAGAGAGTCCTTCTAATGATGCTCACGTTTACTTGCATTGATTTTTTTTGTTTTGCTCATTTCTGTGGCTGCTGCATGACGTGCACTTCACGCTCACTATCAGCGTGAGCGATCTGCAGCGGAGGAGGAGAACAGAAAATCCAAAATAGCTCAATTACCCAGAATATTGGCTGCTGGACGTGGTGTGCAGACAGGGAAGAGGCTGGGAGGACTGAGGGATGGATGGATGGATGGTCAGCAGCAGGAAGATGGAATTCACTCCCGGACAAAAATCGTATCATTAATTGACACAAACAGTCGAGAACTGCAAGTGAAACTCTGTGACAGACAGACAGGAGGGCAAAACACACCAGAGTTACACTGTCACATAAACAATTAAAGGTTTAGGAAAAATGTTTTGTGTGTTTCTTGTCAGTGGAGTCATTAAAAAACATCAAGAAATTATTATAAACACTTAATCTACAACAGGAAGGAAAATGTGATGCTAAAGGAGAATATTTTCAGTTAAAATCATGAATAAATGTCTTTAAATAACGTGTGTGCGAAGTGGAAGTAATGTTGCAGCTGAACGAATCAGTAAAATGTTCACTGACAAATAAAATATTTAATTTGATTTTAGTTAAATTATCTGTGTGAGTGGTTTAGACGTTACACTCAGGATGCAATGACCTCAAGTCCTCGTGGTTTCAAATCTCACAAAATCTCAGACAAAGGGAAGAATGGTGTGAAATGTCTGAAACTAAGACGTTGAGTTTTGTCTCTGACACACTGACAACCTCAGAACTGGAAATATCAGTTTCAAGACAAAATACATCAGAACTCTTTAAGATCTGCCAAATACATGAAGGACATAGAGTAACTGTTTATCTCAGGTGATGAAAGATGTCACATTGATGGACGTGTTTATCTCTCAGCTTGTTTACCTGCATGTTGATGTTTTACCTCCAACAACAAGGTTCTGTTTGTTTGTAAGCAGGATTACAGTTTTTATCACTTTGCTTTTTTGGACATTTCCCAGATTTCTGTGGGAATAATTCACATTCAGAGGACTGATCTCTGTGAGGGTCGGTGCAGGTTGATTGAATTGAAAGGGTCTGTTTGGCCTTGGTGGAGGTGTGAGCTCTACTGGCTGTTATTCTAGTTTCCTCTGTAAGAGAGAGAGAGATGTGTTTACTGACTGAATCTGTGCACTGATCAGACAGAGAGGAGACGATTGATCAGAGGAGGATAATGGATTCCGGTGAACAGGGATCTTCTCCCACAGTGACCGTGGATCCATGTTCAGTCTGTCGTGTTAAGGGTGAACAGAACAAATTGTGTTCCTGCAGAAATCCCAGTTTCCTGACCAGCTGATGTGTTTCTAACCCGAACTGTGAAGCTGTTTTACTAACTAGCCTCTTCCCTCTGTGACCGGGGGCCACTGAGAGTCTCCTGGAGCTTGACATCAGCCCGGAGCTTCTCTGCAGGATCCAGTGAACCACTGAGCGGGCGACTGGCTGTCTGACTGACTGATTCTCAAGGTTTGTAGGGGCCCTGAGGGGGGGGGGGGCTGTGAAGCGTGATATTAGACCCTCAGCTCCGCAGCGGGAGGCTTCAGAGCTCCTAACAACCCCCCCCTCCACCACCACCTGTCAGCTGTGAGTGGCAGCTGCTCTCATCTGGAAGCGGAGAACGCCGCTAAACGAGAGAAGCTGCTGTGAGACCGACTGTCCACAGATCACTGAGCGCTTTCAGAACACGGAGAGATCTGCACGGGATCCAAGACGTGAACCTGCTAATGGGACAAAGAGCTAAGCACAGATCACTGGAGACATGATGGCGGCTCGGAGAGAAATCCCCGGTTGACTGTTCGGTCGAAGCAGGAATGCGGAGTGACGACACGTGGGTCACTGGGAGGTCACCAGTGGCTGAGATGGGATTTATTTGAGGTAATAAAAGCTTCTGTTGCCTCTCACGGTTAACGGGATGATTTTTTTTCCCATCTCCCACTGAATGGTTTGCAGTCGGGTCAACAGTTCAATACCAGTTTGTGTGGATTTCACTGCCCAATTTGAGGGGAGCAATTCAATCTGCACATCGATAATTAGAATATTTCTGTGTGAATGGATGTAATTGGCTCCACCTGCCTGATCTGTGACCTGCAAAACAACAAGTGAATCTGCAACAGAGGAAGGATTGTGCCTGTTTTCAGTTTCTAAAAAAGAATTTAAAAGAAAGACTCTATTTCCTTGCAGTTAAATGCAGGATGAGAGGATTCTGTATCACCGGCTGGTTGGAGTCGCTTTATAAAAATAAAGCCGCACTGCTCCACTGGTTCCAGGGCACAAACCGATGAGAAGGAAATTACCCCACATATACATTTGGATGATTATTCATTTCTAATAACCTGCTTCATTCCTCCTGGTGATACCGGTACTTCCTGCTCTTCACTAACTCTTAATGCATTTAGAAGCTGCCTCGGGCTACATCCTCCATTTAGATTAAGATTCTGCTTCACACGTGAAATTCCCTCCTCCTCCTCCAGTCTGTCTCCGTCCATCTGTCTTTCTGTCCGTCAGCTCAGTCTCTCTGTTCTTCCTGTCAGTGTTTTGTTTTTTTTCTCTTTCTCTGCGGGGTTTCCTCCCGTCACAGCTGACACTCGTTTCCTCTCCACCGACCCCCCCCCCCGCTGACAGCGACACGACTCATCTGAGCAAACTACTTTTCCACCCGTGTAAACATCCATTACTGAACACAGAGAGCGAGGTGGGGGGCCTTGCAACCAGGGGCGGATTTCCCTGGGGGGGACAGGGTGGTCCGGACCCCTCCTTTCATAGAGTTGTCCCCAGAAATGATACAGCCTTAATGATTTTATCTCTATGTGCCCGTTGCTTCAATCCCACCAATCAATAGAATAAGACACATTTACATTTAACCAGATTGCAAATTGTGTGTTTTACCTCACAGTTGAATCTTAACCCCTTGTAGACGAATGTCGCGAATTCGCTTCAAACCATTCCGGTCTTTTTATCCCACTAATGCCTGATGGTGCAAATACTACACATACCAAGAACGTATTTGAAGCACTCTGCCGCCATCTAGTGGTCGGAGTGGAAAATACATACTAGCCCCTTGGGACTGTGCAGCAAAGTTATTTTGAGATATTAAGCTGTATTTGAAATACTGTGATGATGGAACAGCAATGATTGTACAGAAACATATGTTGTTATTCAATTTCAAGCAAAAGCAGCATCAGTATAATAATCTACATACCAGAGACTGGAAAATTTGTTAAATTACGGTTATGCCCCATTATGCCTAATGTCGCTAATTTGCTTCATACCTAAATTTTATATCTATTGTATATGCTATATTGGAATTAACAATCTCCACTTAATTTAGAATCTGTATGACAGCCAAAAACACACATATTATTTTTTTTTATATAATTGGAAATTAATTCAGGCAATAAGGGGATAAGGGGTTAAATCTAAAGGCCACTTACGTTGTTTTACTTCCTCTTTGTCATTCCTCATTTTAGATGTAACTTCAAACTGATATAAACCAGTGTTGGATGTTAAAACCTTTGCAGAAGCACCGTGTTCTTCTCTTATTCTTCACATTTGAGCGTTAAACTGTCCGATCCTATTTTAAACTTCACGTCAGACTCCTGCTCAGACTCGTCAAAGGTCAGACTCACTCTACACTGACACAGAATCATTTACTGTAATCTCCTCATTACCCACTAAAGGTCAAGCAGTCATCAGACGGTTCAGACATTTTATTGCTCACCAGAGCTCAGTATGAAAATGTCACCAATCACAGAACTTAACGTTTGACCTGCACAGGTATGTTTTGAATTGTCGTTTCTCTTCAGATGATTATTTGGAAGAAGTGCCGTTCTCTACTGTGATGATCCTCCTCAGTAGTTGCAGACATGTTTGTTTAGTCCACAGTTTCATCTGTTGCCTCCAGGAGCTGAACTGCTGAGTGTGGAAATAATGGAGACGCTAATGACTCGGCTGGATCCGAGCCGAGCAGTTTGTGCTTCAGCGGCTGCAGGTTCGAAGGGTTAATGGATTATTTCTGCTCCAGGGGCAGGAAGGAAGGTAACGTGGTGACATGGAAACAAGGGAGCCGAGGATTTCCGATTAAATCGACCATAACATACTGTATATGTAAAGATGGACGAAATTATGCTTTCCAAAAGTGATCTACATTGTCCCCTGGTGGCCGGCTGCAGAATTTCATGAACCCGGCTCCTCCATGTTAGCAGATGGGACACGGACCAAGGTATATAAGGTCAAAGTTCATGTCCTGATTGACAGCTGAGACTGACTCATGATTGGTTGAGCACATGGAGGAGCACATGCTGGCTCTAAGGATGGCAGATTTCCTATCACGGATATTTTTCGTTAAATTTATGAACAGCGGGAGGAAGCAGAGACTTGTCATCCGTGAGTCTGACTTGTGATAATCAAGAATGCCGTCCAAAGTGAAAGACATCCAAAATATTTTTGCCTTATTTTTGTCAAACAGGAGGAAACTGAAAACGCATCCATCATACACACTCAATGAAATGCTCAGATTTAACGAGACCTTGAAAGTGTGAGGTCTTGAATCCTCCCTGATCATTTCCCTCTCATCTCAACCCACCGACACGTTTCTATTCACCACAGAGGAGCTAAATAGCAGCCGCGGCTCCACAGGTTCATTTATTCATAGCTACGCTCATTTATGTTCTGCCAAGACTAATTAACTGCTTGATATTCCCTTTTTGTCACAGCAGAATTAATTCGTGCCCCGACGCGACCGAGGAGAGAAACAAATCTGCCACTACATCATCTGTGCTCCTCTCTTATTTTCTGTAATGAATGAACGTTGAAGTGAAAACTGAAACTGTCACGTCGGCTCTCAGCAGCTCAGAGACTTAATTGTGATTAAACATCCGCTGTGTACAGTAATTAAGATCTCATTTAGGTGCCTCTGGATTAAAGTCGGCCGTCTAGCAAGGAGCCTCTTGTATGAACCACTACAAGTTTCAAAGTTTGGCATCACACAAATAATTTAAGAGGGTTTATTTGCTCATGTTATGTGGGAATGCAGATATTTCTGGTTTTATAATTTCCACTTCAATCCCTCAAGAAACAATGGATGCAGTTTGATTTGTGGTAATCATGAAATTTACATTAATATATTACTTCAAAGACGACGTTCTCATTAATCTGGATAATTTACATAATACAATGTTTCTCCTACAGTTTTAACTGTATGGAGGACAAATATAACAGCTTATAAATATACAGTATACAGAAAGCAAATGTTTATATTCATTTTAAGAACATGAATAAATACAGTTTGGTGATGGAAAAAGGCTTTTAATGTATGTTTCTCTTTATCCAACAATGTATTTCTACATGCATTCATTTATTTATTTTACATTCATTTGTATGTTTATTTTAAAATGAATACATGTAGAACTATATAAATGATGAATTAATGAATGCAGAAATAATAATGTAATTTTTCCATTTGTAGATATCCAAGTCTTAAAAGCAAATTTCCTACTGGAGCTGCAGATCGACAGATTGACAGATTGACAGATTGACAGATTGACAGATTGACAGATTGACAGATTGACAGATTGACAGATTGACAGGTGGCACAATGAATCTTTCTGTATAAACAATGGATTCAGTGACTCCATGTAATGTGGCGACAAATCCATCGATAATTATCTCAGACTACACAGTTCTCCTCAGCTCTGCAGTGCATTTTAATCTTTTCATCTTTAAACTCATTATTTTAGTTTCGATCATTTGTCTATGTGTTTTCTGCAGCTGCAAGAGAAACTCTGCAGACTCTGGACTCGCTCTTAGACAGACAAGCACCTGGAATGGAACAGTCCAGTTGTGCCGCTGTGATGCAATCTTTAAATGCAGCCTCCGAAAGAATGCAGATCCGAAATTAAGCTCAAATGATTGTTGATATTTATCATCGTCTGCTGCAACTGTAAAGCGTAAACAGACTCTGTTAGCTGCTAACAGCCTGGATCAACTTTATCAGGTGTTTGTTGAGTTCACAGCACTTTTATGAGTGGGAGCCTTTCTGTTCAGAGGATTGTGGGTCGCTGGAGTCCGACCAGGCTTCCCTTCAGCAGACCTGGACTGGGCTCAGTCACATCCCACTGCCTGTATGAGTGGGAGTCCTTCTGTGTAATTATCGCCCGTTTGACACAGTCTCAGCGTCACGTCTGGAATATGAATGTCAACAAGTCTTGTACCTGAAAGAATTATCAACGACTCCCATCATCGTCCTCTCTGAGTCCTCGTCAACGCTCGACAATTATCTGGTTTTTGGACCCTCGTCTTCCTCACATCTTCAGCCTGAGAATTTACTTTCTTTGAGACGTGAATTCCTGATGTAAAATGCAACATATCAGCAAGCATGTCACAGGTTGATAGAGGATATATATACATACAGTATATATATATATATAGTATCCACATGGCACAAAGCCCAGATCTAATATCGATGTGTGGAGCTTTTAGTTGATACAGCTAATAAAACCTTAAACCTTAAGATAATGCTTATTCTCCTGGGAATCTGTTTCCCAGATATCACTCAGTGAGTCATATTTACTGATCGTTAATGAAATGAAAAACTGGGAATCTTGCTTTTCAAAAGTTTGACAGTGGAAGTCTGTCAGAGTTTGGTGCTGAGTCACAGTTTGTAAAAAGACGTGATATTAATGATTGTGCGTTTTTTTCTATCCATCAGCTCTGTCCTGCATTTTGAAAATCTGTTAATTAAACCTTATTTCACTTTTCGCCCACGTCCCACCGTCCTGCACTTCGCTTAACGATGAGGAAAATACCTCCTGACATATTTTCACCTGCAGGCAGAGAAATAAATGGTCTGGTTTTCCCGCGCTGAGCGGAGCGGCCCTAGGCTGTGACAGGCCTCATTAGATGTCACCGTGAAAAATCAACCGAGGCCACCGCCGACGCCTCGCCTCGCCGGGACCTGACTGGCAGGTTAATGGCGCCGCCGGGCTAATTGTAGCTCACTCACTTCCACTTCAGAGACGGAAAATCCTGAGTGCAGCGCGTCACGCGTTCCAGAGCGTTCAGTGGAAAATGTAATAAATGTAATCGACTGCAGAACAATCATTTTGTGTCTGTTTAAGATAACAAGGGATTTAAATGAATGGATTTTTTTATTCATCTTCTTACAATAAGAGAAAACAAGAAGAACAGTCTTTATTTTACCAAATTAATAAGATGGGTGAGTTAAAAACCTCAAGAAATAAACAATAAAGTAGATTTAAACTCAACTTTTGTCTTCATTTAATTAATTTATAATATTTCCATCTGTCACTGATGCATCGATCCTTGTAGAGACTTATGATGTAAAGTTTCTGTACCTTTTTGAGAGATTTACGATGTTTACATAAGGATTTTGGAGAGAATTTTGTCAGTAAAAATCATAAAATCTGAACATATATTGTAATAAAAAGCCAAATGCAACTCCTCATCATCACTGGAGATATATTGGCAGAGATGTTAGCTTCTCACTCATTACACCTTCAGTCCCGTGGATTCAGATTGATTTGAGTGTAAATGGAGACGGGCCATGAATCAAACTGAGCTACAGATACACAACGATCCAGAATTGGAAATCAACCCAACACATGTTTGACACACACACACACACAACAGGCTGCGTTGAGTCTAACGCAGTGAAAACAATAAACTTGTGATAGTGATGTAAACTGTGATGCACAGAACTTGTTAGACGCTCCAACTTGTCTCTGTCTCTCTAATTGAGCCACTGAGGAGTTCACAGACGAGACAGACGAGTTCCTCTGTGGGAAGAATTAAAAAATGAAATCATTCTCATGCGAACTGAATATGTTTCAGACAGAAAAAACAAAAATCATTGATTCTTTGTCACAGTCCCGACCTTTATCCAGCGGCTCCAGACCGCTCAGCGCCGTCTGTCTGGACGACTGAGATCAAACCAGACCCTGAAGGTTCTTCATGGATCCGTCGGGTGAAGAAGACGAGGATATGATCAGAGAGGAAGAGCAGGGAGTGATGATGCAGGGATGATGTTAGATTAGCAGAGGAAGAAGTTCCCATGTGAACAGCGTGGGGGTGAGTTTCCTCTCGTGTGTCCAGCAGAATTAGTTTTTCTTGGCATGATGTTAAGCATTATTGATTATTGATTATAAATATTATTATAGATTAGGATGGGTCACGTTGAAAATGTTTTTTTAATGTGAATAAAGTCGAAATTAAGAGGATTGTTTTGACCTTAATTCTCTGAATCTTTTTTCTTCTATACGTCTCTTATGTACTCTGTTGTCCATATATAATTTATATTTCTCATGTTATTGATTTGAATAACTCTAAATTCATATTTTATTAGCCTCAATGTGAACCCTGGTGTGGGAAAGAAAAATCTGTTATGATGAGAAGACGGAATCATCCAAATAATGTCGACGTTTTTATGTGAAATAATATAAATAAAAACATAGATATTGAATAAACACTAACATTAAATTGTCTTCGGGAAAAGTTCTCATCTAAACATCTGCTGCATGTGAATGTGATTTTAAATAGTGTTTCTTTAACAACAGAGTTTGGAGGTTCCAGTGATCAGTGATGTGTTTCAACCGAGCAGGAAGGAGACCTGTGGAAAAAGAAAAGAAGAAGGTAATACGAGAAGAAGAAGAAGAAGAGATGGAAAGTAAGAAAAGCAAAGATAAGAAACAAAGAAAGAGATGAGTGTTTAATCAGCCGACGTTCATCCAGCATGAAGAGAATGAAAGATGAGAAGGAGAGATCACACAGAGGAGGAGAAGAGGTGTTTTCTGTGGAGCAGGTTTCATTTGTTGGAGGAACCGAGACACTGGAGCTGTGTGTTGGTCCCGAGCTCCTCAGGGAGACGACAACATAAACAGCTTCAGTCCCTCTGCCTCTCTCACACGTTTATCTTGAATCTTGAATCTTGAATCTTGAATCTTGAATCTTGAATCTTGAATCTTGAATCTTGAATCTTGAATCTTGAATCTTGAATCTTGAATCTATCGAGGCTGAATCTCATTCACCTCCTCCTGAGATTGAGCTGCCGATGAACCGGGGAGCAAGGCAGTGATGGTGTCTGGGAAGAGAAGAGGACATCTGATCCAGAGCAGACACCAGAGAGAGTCACAGTCAGAAATCACAGACTGCAGTGTGTGTGTTAGTGTGTGTGTGTGTGTGTGTGTGTGTGTGTGTGTGTGAGAGAGAGAGAGAGATAGTGTTTATTGTTATTGTTGTTATTTTTACTGTGGATTGAGTTTCACAAAAACATTTTTTACAAGACCACCATGACCTTTAAGCCCAAAAATGTAATCAGGTACATTTTTTGTACCAGTGGTAGTGAAATTCCCTGTGTGTGTTCTTCAGATTTTGTATTTACAAGAATTGGGCAAACAGACCGAATAGATAATGGATACAAGAGTTTCCTGAGGAGACAGAAAATAACTTTTAAAAGTTCTGTGTTGTGTCCTTCGAAGGTTACAGTCTATGTGGCCGCCTCCTTTCATGGGCCGAACCAAAATGAGACTAGGAGGTTTGAACGCCCCTTGGTTTTGTTAAATCGAAGACGGATACCGACATTACAAAAGTGTAAGTAATCTGCATTTTGGCGCCATTGTCTCAATTAGAAACAGTTTGGCACCGGAGCGCTGTGAATATGTAATAATATTGTGTCTTGACGTCTGCATCTGATCTCCAGCATTATTGTTGTTGTTGCTGTTGTTGTTGTTGTTGTTGAAGTGGGAGCCCTGTCATGTTTAATTCAGGCAAGACTGTCAAATAATTTAACAACATTTCCCCCCCGTGGAGAAGTCAAGGTTTCTGTCAGAGAGCTTTGAACACAGGAGCTAAACATGGAGACCTTGTTGTATGATCAGAGCTGCAGGGTAGAGCGTCGCACACAGACACACACACACACACACACACACACACACACACACACACACACACATTTGGTGCAGGCTTAATTAATGATTTGATAACTGTTGAGGCGTTAAACGGAGCTCGGGGAGCGGCGGGCGTCCCAGATGAGGAGAGAGAGCAGAACTGAACCGGCTGCTAATATGATGTGAAGGGTTCTCTCTCTCTCTCTCTCTCTCTCTCTCTCTCTCTCTCTCTCTCTCTCTCTCTCTCTCTCTCTCTCTCTCTCTCTCTCTCTCTCTCTCCACCTGCTGCAGCACACGCTGCCTCTCACATGCTCACTTTCTCATTTCAAACCCAGATCAAGTCAGGTTATTTTTGTACGGCCATTAAACACAGCTCCAGGAGAGTGAAACAGTGAGGAAACACTGGAGATGTTACACAGAAACAACCGGGAAGGGAAAAGTGTTTGGTGAATATATAAAAAGAGGGAAGATGCTCCACTCGTATCACCTTTGTTTGATCAAGAACTTTGCGATTTAAGCTCAATTCCAGTTGTTTGTCACAACAAAGATCACAATCGGGTCATAATGGTGAAGATTTACAACAACTAATAATATACCCCGTACCCAAAGACAGTAAATTTACAGGCCAGACAACCAAACACTGAGCTGGAACTCACAATAAACACCCGTAAACAGATTCAAATGATAATCCTCTGTACTTAGTATCATAAAAACATTAATTTATTGCTGCTTCTCCCATAACCCTGGCTCCAACCTGTCTTTAATATATTTCTATATCCAGAATTCACATTTGCAGCAGGTGTCAGATCTATAAACTTCCCACCAGGAGGTTGAAACAGGGACACGCTGGGTTTTCATTTGAAGAATATGCCACGTACATGATGTGATCTTTGAGTTATTGTTAGTCTGGTGGCTGATGTTGTGATGGCTCAGGTTCCTGATGCTGTTTTTATTGTCTCTCTCCCGTCTGACTGATATAGATTATATTAATTTAGTTGTTTTTTTTGCAAAGTACAACTCTGTCCTGTTATCAGCAGACACTATATTACTTTTTGCTCTCTCTGTATTTTATTGCTTCTGTTTTAATGTTGTTTTCTTCTCCTTCTACCTGCTGGTTTCATAGTTTTCTGCTGTGTGACCTTAGTTTTAGATGCTTTATCATCTTTAACTCCTCACTTGTGACATATTGTTGCTCCTCTGATTGTAAATATGCAGCATATCTTATTATTAAACATTATCTTCCTTGCAGTGGAAAGCTGTTGCATCCAGGAGGTCAAACACACCAGATGAAACAGGTTTAGTTTGACTCTGTGTTTCCTCTCCGCTCTCTGAGCTGCAGGCGAAGTCAGTGAATAAAGAAACCAGACAATCACAGACACGTAAGGAACACTGCAGAGAGGAGAAATTAAACATGTAACTGAACCAGGTGCTGAGAGAATCAAATGTGCTGCGAGGGTTTATGGAATTAGACGGAGCAACGAGAAGAAGAAGTGAAGAATCAAACAGAATCGAGAGGAGAATTAGTCCGACTCACTTAAATCGAACAGATTTATTTTCTTCTACACCTGCGGTTCGGCAGCAGATGATAAGAAGACATTAAAAAACAAAGAGATAAAACTCGTCTCTCTATTCAGAGCAGTTAAACAAATGCCCTTGGCTGCTTTCTGTACTGTCAGTGTTTTTGAAGCTTTTAGAGGTCTGATTAAACACATCCTGCACTTTTAAAACCACGGAGCCGCAGCCCGGTGCTCGTCTGGAGATAGAAGTGTTTTTATTTGAGGTCAGGAAGTTGTGTTCTCTCTCTCTCTCTCTCTGACGCTCTTATTTTCTATAATGCAGAGGACTTTAGTTAAGTAGGCTTTGGATCTAAATGATGTTATTAATCAGGACCCAGAGGAGACCGACCACTAATGGCCTCTGTAATGAGACGAGTGGAGTCAACATGCTTCTTCGTCTTCTCTCCTCCTCCTCCTCCTCAGTCATTTGTCCTTTCTGCCTCTTCTTCACTTTTCCTCTTGTCGTCTTCAACCTTCATTTCCTCTCCTTGGCTCTCCCACTTTATTTTTAAAACACTGCAGAGAAGTTGTGTTTTTCGTTTAACTTTTTTACCATTGATTAAACTGAGGTTTCTCCCTCAGAATGAAACATTGAAATCATTTATCAAGTTTCCAGCTTGAACAGGGTTTGTTTTCATCTGTAATAACTAACAGGGTTTTGTTTTTCATTTGATTAATCTTCTAAAACATACAAGAGAAGTTGATGTATAAGAGGAATGAAAGGAATGAAACAAAAAGCTCAGTTCCAACCCATTTTATACCTTAAGGGTTAAATGCATGTGACCATGAAGGTTCCGCACCGCAGCTAAAATAGAGGAAACGATTCTGTCAGTATAAAACCATCTGAGAGTAAAATGCCAAAAACTTTTCTTTATCTTCAATTATCGTCTGTGAGGAAAAACAAAACATTAGAGATTAAAGTAAGGACAAAGAAGTCATTAGAATAAATCACATCCACACTCCAACACTCCACCACTCCAACAGTGAGTCAGCAGCTTCATCACCCGGCGCCATCAGCACGTTAATCCTCCGGCTGGAGTCTTTGTCCTGAGCGTTCACTGCGTGTTTGTGTGTTTTGTCTGGCAGCGTGTGAGAGCATCTGTTTGGATCCGCTGGCGTCCTGCAGCTGATTCACTCTGTGGCGTTTGGCTGTGAGAGCGTTCTGCCAACACTCGACTGTAACTGTCCATCAGCAGAAGAGAGACGTTCTGCACAGACGTGTACAAACCAGCTGAGATCCAACCTGATTACTCCACCAAACCAGCACCCTGGTATATTTGCATATTTGCACCAGCACCATAACAAGCATATTTGAACATTTGCACTACTGCACAAATTGAACATTCACCTGTAAGGATATATATTTATATGTATATATTTTATTTTCTATTTTAAATTTTTGATATTCTATTTCATTGTTATTCTATTTTATTCTTTTTTTATTCTATTTTATACTTGAGCATTGCTTAAAGAGAGTGTGTGACCCAAGCATTTCATTGACAGTGACTACTTCATGTTGTCTCTGTTCATTTGACAATAAAAATCTTGAATCTTGAATCCTGAATCTTGGATTTCTCTGTTTCTCCTCCTGTCATATTGATGGTTTTGTTATTCCACCATTTTCCTGCTGTAAACGAACAAGAAGCCTGATTTCCTAATTGCTCTTCATGTTTTATCTGATATGATTTAACGCAGGAACATGTTTTTTGCACATTACCTAATGATGAGATAATGATCGTCCCCTGCTGTGAACAGGATCCGGCCTCGGGCTTCCTCCAGGCAGACAGCCGGTCCTGGACATGTTTCCGTCCTCCCTCTGTCCTCCAGAGCCACAGACCCGGTTTCATCCTGCTGCACATTGAAGAGGAGAAACTGCTTTGGACTGAAAAATACTCTGAACATAAAGATTTAACTGCTCCTCTTGTCTGCTCAGGAAACTGGGTCGAGGCCAAGGACGCCTGTCGACCTCGACCGTCACCGAATGAATCTCCCACCAGACACAAACACCTCCTGTTGTTCTCGCTCTGATCAAATTACCTTGGATTTGGAATTTCAGTTATAATACCAGAGGATTTTTGTTTCTGTAATTATTGAGCTGCAGCGAATCCTCAGAGAATTGATCATCCTCAAGCGTTCCGTTCACTCGTTTGTTTGGACGTTTTCTCTTCAGGAGCAAAGCTGCTGGTTTATTATTTGGTGTTTTCGTGGCTGAGCAGTTTCCTCGGTGACGTCACTGTGTGGTTAAAAGTCCCGGGAGGAAGGTGAGTCTGCAGCAGACGTTCAAAACTCTGCAGCAGCCGAAGTATCCGAGAGAATAATACCATTTTTATTCTTAAAACCTCTGATTAAAGCAGTTCGGTTTTAAAAGCGTCGAGAATGAGATCGATGGTGAGGACGTTTTCAAAACTATAAAATAAATACCAGTCAATTAATAATTGAGCATAACTTTCCATCACAGTCTCTACCTGGAGTTAAATTGTGAATTTCTCTACTTGCTAGTTAATGTAAGTACACAAGTCAACTAATTATATAAAATAGGTTCAGTTGCTTTTAGACATTTTAATTAAATATTGTAAAAAATGTATGTCTTTGAAGTAAATTTGTGAAATGAGTGACTGGATTATTTGTCTTTAGAAGTCAATCAGAGGTGGAAATCATCAAACTTGGTCCAAAACAAGACAATGTCAGACACTGGATTTGGATTATTTAGGGGAATTGATGCATTTTCACTGATCATTCACAAGATTTTCAAGTATTTATCGTCCAGACACAGAAGCACAAGTCTCTGTTGACGTCCTGAACTGAAGAAGATCATCAGAGGTCAAAACGTCTCGAGTCTCATCTCAGAACAAGATTCAGTCTTTCTCTTGATAACTTCCAGACTTTACTGTTTGGTTTGATGACACTTGAGGAAATGATCGTTCCACTCGACTGAAAAGGTTTCAAGGACCAAATGACTCACAAGACAAAGAGTCTGGCTTCATCATTCAGATACGTGAAATATTTACATTTTTGAGTTGATCTGCAAACATGTTTGTGAGCTGTAAGATTAACCTTGATGTGTGATTGTATTTATAGATTTAAATGACGTTTTCTGGCCGCCTCTTCAAACTTTTTTTGGTCTCCACCAACTCATGAATACAAATATATTTCTGCATCTTCACAGAATCTTTTGTCCTTGACTTAATCCAATTTCTCCATTCAGCACTTCAGTTCTAAAACTTCACACAACCAGAGATCAGCCTGTGAGAAAAGTTCAGAGTCTCAGAGGGAGCAACAGGTGGAGCATCTCCTCCACGCTCACTGGTTTCATTCCCACTGGGACCATCTCCACCCAGAGTCCTTCTCCCTCAGCACTGGGAGCTGCTGCAGAGAAGAGAGTCCAGGGAGCAGCGTGGACACGTGAGGACACTGAGGTGTTGGTGTCCGTCTCTGTCCGCTGCTCCTGTCTTCTCTTCACACGCTGACACATCTGGTCGGCACAGAGACAAAGAGGAAAAAACTAATGTGACCATTAAAACCAGTGTGAGCCAACACTTCCTGTCTGACGGGCTCCTGATAGAACCCAGCAGAGACCGGACTCTTCCAAAGGTTTATCAGCAGCAAGCAGCAGCTTCACCACCATCTGCACTGGGAACCATCACTGGAAACAGCTGCTGGACATTTACATAACTCCCAGTGACTGTCTGTCTGTGTCTCTATCAGCGTCTCTGCTTCTCTTTCCATGTTCCTCTCTCCATCCTGCAGCTTTATCCTCGGCTCCAGAGTTAAACCTGTTAACTTTAATTCACTGTCATCTCCAGGACTGTTGTGTTTCTCTGTGGAAGGATCCAGTTAAACAGTGATTAGTGATGGAAAGAGGGAGGAGACGCTCTTTTCTTCCACAGCAGCTCAACGAGCACAAACATCTCCAGCTTCTCTGCCGCTCGTCTCCTCGTCTCCTCCGTCGTCACAGCAACAGGTTTCAGGAAAGATTCCTAATCTGTCACAGGAGGAAACAACGAAAGATTTGAGATCCTGGTAGAAATCATGTTGTTTAAGAATCTTAAACCTGAAGCCATCTGTTATTCTCTCTGGTTTCTTATCGAGCTCAAACATTTAGTGATGGTGGATTTTACAGATCATGTTTTCACTCCATTGTTTGGTTTGTTTGTTTCTCAGCAGAATTACTAAAGAACTACGGAACAGATTCGATCTGTAAAAGGGGGAGAGTTACATTTTCACCACTTCCTTCAGGACTAATTCAAAGACCTTAATTAAATGAAATCTATGAGTCCGAGTCGAGCTTGATTGAATTTAAGTGACTGTTGAGCCTTTCTAGTTTTATCACGTGATCCTGTTTAAAAGGATCCAGGTGATGACCTCAGATTCTTTGTTAACCTTCGAGGACACATCAATTACTCAAGCCAATTTATATGCATTTAATTTGTAATTATTTCATTGATTTTTAGTAAGGGCTTCCATGACAGAGTATTGATTTGTGTTTGCTCCATCCATCCGTTATGACCTCAGTAAATGGTTCTCTGGCTCTTGGATCCTTGTGTTGGAATGTGCACACCAGCTTAGTTCTGGGATCCAGAACCAGTTAAACAAACAGGAACAAATCCTTCAAACTATTCAGAGTCTGAGTCTGACGGCGGCAGAGAGGCAGCGATTACACAAACGACTCCAGAAATCAAAGCGTGTGATGTTTTCCTCCAGAACTCGTTGACTGGAGAGGTGTGAACTCGTTGGAGGAATCAGGCCCGACAGAGAAGCTCTGATCCGACTCGGTGGATAAACCTAACTGAGCATGTGAAATCACCACGTGCCGTCGCTCCTCCTGCTTTGATTCCACATGCAGCCTCCCCCGGGGGGGCAGGAGTGTTGCTGGTCTAACCAAGCATGCTGTGTTGACAGATGCTGTGACGAGCTGCAGGATCCACGTCAGGATTTCATATGAGTTTCAACTGCGTCTTTAAAAAACAATGAAACAAAAGCAAAGCCACAGATCTGCCTCGAGGAAACACAGGTTTATTTACTTGTGTTATTCTGGATCCATTCACTGTGGGGACAAATAACTGAGCAGATTCTTGGCCCTTTATGTTAATCTGCTCTGTTATTCGGCCTTGATGGAGACGCCTGCACCTTCAGGTTTGTTGGAGGAGGTTTTGACATCGGATCTGATGCCTTTGAGCACGGATCTGTGTTCAAGCCACAGACTTACAACACAGTTTGTTGGAAAATAACTTCCACTGGTTTTTAAAAACATAAACAGTTCCTTCATTTCATTTATCGCCACACTCCGCAATGTCGTGTTGTTGATTGTGAAAAGCTCGTAACTCCAGATGTGGGTCACTTTCTAAACTTCAACTTAAAGCAACACTATGTAACTTTTACTGAGCGACAGCGCCCCCTGCAGTCAGGCGTGGTCATAGATTCTGTTGGGCTCTGTTTAGAAATCTTCATATTTTAGGAGTTTCCTGCAGAATATTGGAGATAAACTCTTATGTTTAATGACTTTTTAATCTTTTTCACTGATCTACAGTTCAGTTTCTATCCATCCATCAATCAATCTATCAATCCATCGATCAATCAATCTATCTATCTATCTATCTATCTATCTATCTATCTATCTATCTATCTATCTATCTATCTATCTATCTATCTATCTATCTATCTATCTATCTATCTATCTATCTATCTATCTATCTATCTATCTATCTATCTATCTATCTATCTATCTATCTATCTATCTATCTATCTATCTATCTATCTATCTATCTATCTATCTATCTATCTATCTATCTATCTATCTATCTATCTATCTATCTATCTATCTATCTATCTATCTATCTATCTATCTATCTATCTATCTATCTATCTATCTATCTATCTATCCATCAGAGGCCTGAGATCATTCCAGTAAACTCTATCTATCTATCTCGCTTTATTTTCTGAACAGAAACATGTCGAGGAAAAGGACCAGACGGAACAAAAAAACGAAGTCTGGCTCCGTTACTTCAAAGCACTTTCCTGAGATGAACAGTAAGTACATAGGACGTCAAAAGCTTTCATCTAAACTTTTGTTTTTGGCTCGATCGTGGTGTAATTATTTTTTTTAGAGTCACAGGTTGCACTGACATAAGGAATTCAATTACCAGCGAGTCTTCTGGGTGTTACAGCATGTTCCTAAAACTCAACCAAAATAAATTAAGGTCTCAGCAAAAAAAGACGACGCTCATATTTTCACATTTTCTTCGACTGAAGAGTATTAGGGTCAGGCATTTTGTTTTCCAGCCTTTCGAGAATAGCTCTGACCCGATCAGCACCGAAATTGAATGGGATCTTTTTTGACCTTCACCACTTCCTTCCACCAAGTTTTGTGATTATCCCTCCGGTTGTATTTGTGTTTTATAAACTAACCAACCCACCAACATATGATCAACACGATCTTCCTCTTCTCATTTTCTTTTCTTTCACCTGGTCTTCAAGTTCTCTCCTGTACCTTCCTCCTCCTCCTCCTCCTCTCTCTTACAGTCTCATATTAGAGGAGTGGACCGTCCTTCTTGACCTTTTGCAGCCACTTAGTTTAATGAGTCCACTGGAGCCCTGTGACTGTGACAGTAGAAACACAGCAAAAAGAAAACTGCTGCTCCGGAACTGGTATAAATAAACAAAACTTACTGAATCAGAAACAGCCAATTTTAGTGTTAAACTCTCTGTATTGGCCTGTAATTACTTTAAAGAGTAATTGGAAAAGTGGATAAAGACGAATCAGTGAGAGAGTGGAAATGTGTTTAATTCACTTTGAAAGAATTTAGCGAGAAAAACTTTGAAGGTGAAGAACATAAGACGTTTCATCCAGGCTGTGGTTTGAAATGAAGCTCTTCACTCCAGGAAGAAAAGCCTCCAGAAAGCAGAAGTCACCATCGAGGGTATTTACAACCACTGGACTCAATGACACACACACACACACACACACACACACACACACACACACACACACACACACACACACACACACACACACACACACACACACACACACACACACACACACAAATGGAGACTCAGCTAATGAATCAGAGGTCACCGGATTTCACGCTGAAGTAAGTTTCAGTTAGCGAAGACGGAGAGCGGAGCCACGCTAAGCATTAAATTACCATTTATTAAAGCCAGCGCTCAGACCATGAATTTCAAAGACCCGGGCTCGGTTTAGTCAGGGTCAATTTAGTCTAATAACCCTCTCAGAAAATGAATATTCAAATTTTGCAAATAGTATTTGAGTTAACTGGCAGTAATTTCGAATTATTTATAGAGCAGCCTGTGGACCTGTGGCAGCAGCTCACTGCTCCGGTTCCTGCAGGATTCAAATAATCTGATCTGACAGCATCTTACTTACTGTGTATTTATGTTTTATTGTACATGTTAATTATCAGTATTCTCCCTGCATGCTTATCATTCCCCTTATTGTTAAAGCGTTTTTACAAATGTCGCCCGATTTCAAGTTGATGAGTAACACGCTCATCTTTTCCGGATGGTTAGTGTTTGGTTAACACGGAGGAATTAAACATCCAAGAGATTATATTTGTTTTATAAGTGTAATTTCTTACAGATCCTCTTCATATGCAGGTCACATACAGGTCCTCGGGAAAAGGTCCGGACTTCAGTGCCTGTGTGAAAACAGAGAACAGAGAAGACTGGGCAGATATTAGCTGTGTGTGGTTTCCCATGATGCTTTGCACCACTTTGTATTGTAAAGTAGTTGTAGCCACGTTGAGCTGCAGACGGATCTGGATGAGTGAGGGAGCAGCGTGTGTGTGTGTGTGTGTGTGTGTGTGTGTGTGTATGTGTGTGTCTGTACACACCAAGATTAACCGTTCACATTAAGTTTTTTCTCTCAGAGGATGTTTTTTACGTGCTCCTGCTTAATTAAATCGATATAAATGTGGAAGCATCACAGACGAGCGGATGGATGATTTGTTTCATTACTGAAAAAAAAAAGAGAAATTACATTTATGATGAGTTTGTGTGATTCATGGCTGGAGAGATGCGATGTAAAAGAGGAAAATATGAAACAGAAATCTGCCTCCTTAGCACCAATCATCGTGGGAATCAGTAATTTCCCACAAACAAGAAAATAACCTCACTTCAATTTAGTTTTGTTTTTTTCAGCACCAGATGACAACTTATCTGACTTTCATTACAGGGAGAACCCGAAAATTTCCAACAGTGAGTGAGCGCAGAGGAGAGAGAGGGAAACTTGATATTAGAAAAAAATTAACAGGAGGCGGCTCAGGATTCTAAATTCAGTTTAGAATCACAACAAACACCAACTGCTGACCGGACATGTTTCTAATGTATTTAGAAAGGATGTGTGAACTTAAAAACAATGGATATGACCCAAACTTGTTTTGCTTCTTCTTAACTTAACAACAATTAAAATGTATATTGGCAGCACATTGTTTATAATACTTAAAAACTCATTGTAAAACACAAGATTTAAAATAAACATATCCGCTCTTTGTTAGAAAAGAGAAATCATCAGTGATCCAGTTTAAAACACAAACACAAAGCTCCAGCCTTATTGCCTCGGTGGTTTTTAAATCCGTCATGTCGGTGGAGTAGTTTGGTGCTAAATTGAAAATGTGGGTGCGAGTCTGAACACATTTTAAATTGTTATTATTCTGAAAGTGGATCCGCTATTTGGGAAAAACCCACAAAATTCAATCTTCTTGGTAAATGTTGTAGTTATAAAGCTTATGGGCTGTTTGTTTGAATGTATGAATAACACATAAGTGGAGCAGTTTCCAGACTGATGAGCGTGATAACAGGAGGACGTGAGTGAAACCACATCTTCTCATAAATCCCTGCATCGGATTCTGCTCCATGTTTCATCAGCATGTTTTCTTAACTGTTACGACTTCGGATCCGTGTGAAGGAACTGAAATAGAACATGATGGAAGAGTCGCTGCAAGAATCTTAAATATTTCTCAAAGCTTCAGGTTTAATTCCCAAAACTTCTCCAACTGATATCTTGGATTTGTTCGTCCTTGCTGACACTTTTAGTTTCCAGACATAACACAGATTTGTTGGTGCAGATTTCAACAGGGACAAACAAAGCTTTAAAAAGATAATATGAAGTGTTTCTTCATGTGCAGGACGGATGTATTTCACCTCTGAGAAATCCAGAAGCAGAAACCTGTCGCTTGGTTTATAATCCAAGCTTCATTCTGTGATCGGTGACAGATTCACACTGCTGGTATTTCTGTGGCTATTTGATTTTCAGCTCCTGTTGTTCAGGATGATGAATAATCTGAAAACACAGATTTATTATCCTTACCGAGGACATTTGTTCAGTCTGGACCGTGGCTGCAGCCGGGGTTGGAAACCATCACATTGTATTTATGCCACAGCCATTGTGACCAGTGAGTCCATCTGTCACCTTTTCACTGTCCCGTGTTTTGTTTCAGGCGCCTGCATGTTCTCAGCCCTGCACACACTCGCCTCTATTGTACATAACAACAGCCCTGGGGGGGGGGGCTGATGGAGTGGCCGGCAGCTCAAGCTTGTGTTTATCATCTCCCGTGCAGCCACGGACTCAGTAGATATTAGCTCGGCCTTATCAGCGGGAGCCACAAAGGGCTGAGGCTGAAGTGGAACGGATGCTGAGGGAGGAAAGCTCCTCGGGGGGGAAGCGGCTAATGACTGTCCCCCCCCCCCCGACGGAGCCTGACACTGGGCCTGGGGTGCGGCCGGCGCTGCCTCTCAGTGGAGAACGGAACCGGGCGGCGCTGAAAGCTACCGTGTAATTTCAATGCTAATAGAAGAAGTTTCTCATCATATGAAGAGTTGGTGGAGTCGGTGACATCCGGGCTGATTATTAATCTTCAGATTGGAGGAAGACAAGTGGTTTGAAAATGAGGCTGATGGAGGCAAGGTCACTGGATCAGACTGGGAGAGACCAGAGTTTACTGGAATGATCTCAGGCCTCTGATGGATACTGAGGTTTTTAATGATAACTTTATTTACTATGTTTCTAAACTAACTGGTCCCAGTGTCGACCCATCATGACGTCACCCACTGGTTTGTTATTTGCCATACTGAAGCCTCCAGTTTGGCGTTGTGTTCAGGGCCATCTTGTCATTTTCAAAACCCCTAGTGACCATATTTGGAGGAGCAGTGGGTGGAGCCTCTCTGAGAGCTAGAGGTCGCTGCACGCCCACCTACACCTGCACCCATTGGTCTGTACTGGCTTTCAATCTAATTGAAACCACACCCATATTGTGCTTTCATGACAATTTGACTCTAAATCAGAATCAGAATCAGAATCAGAATCAGAATCAGAATCAGAAAGTATTTATTGTCAAGTAGGTTTACACCTACCTGGAATTTGCTCTGGTTATTGGTGCATACAATGAACATAGAAACATAAAAACACAATAAATACACCACACATAAGAAAAACAATAATAACAATAAAAAAACAATATATATTTACTCACTATTTACTTCTTATTTACTCACTTTTTCTAATATTTATACAAGGTAGCATTTATTTAGACATATATATCTATATAAAAATATATAAAAGATATAAAAAGTGAAGTAAAAGGGGAAATGCACAATGCACAATGCAAAAAGCAAAACAGTGAACAGTGTCAAATTGCAATATGCAATGTAATACAGTACAATATATATAATATAATATGTGTTCATTTAATAGGATCATATTTTACAAAATGAACACCCTGCTGTATTGAAGGAGACTTGAATCTGTTCATGTGTCTCTCAACCTGCAGAGAAGACGATTCCAATTCACATCTAACGTCGTTTCCCATGACAACAATCCCCTCAGCTTGTGTTTACCAGAAGGAAAGAATCTCATCAGCTGTGCTGGTCTGTGGTCTGAGACATGTCGACGTGTGGTCGCTGACATGAGGAAGAGTCTGAGCGTCTGCAGGAGGCTGAGCCACACGTCACTGGTCTGCTGTGGTTCTGTATCTGATCTCTATGTGATTTCACACATGTCCGGTTCCCTGAGTGCTGTGATGGGCCGCCACACGGCTGAGGAGGCCTGCAGCTCTGGCTCTAAGCAGATAACTGCCCCTCGGAGCAGCTGGCATTTGGAGCTTTTGAAATCTTAAAAACTAATCAGAGTTTTCAGCAGAGGCAATCCTGGAGCCTGGCGGAGAGCTGAGGTCCCTGGAACGCGTCTGCAGAGAGATATCTGACACGCTCCTTATGCATTTCCCTAAAAGCCCATATCTCTGTGTGGATCTGGTGCAGCAGGGGAATCAAACTGTGATATCAGAGGCCAGGGAACAGCGGGGGAAACATGAAAAGATATTTTGCATTTGCCCTCTTATGATATGAGCGATAAAAGATCTTATTATCAAGGTTCAACCAAGATCAGATATCGAATCAGTTTCATTTCTGGGAGAAATACTTTTGCTTGAAGTGTAAAATGTTACTTTGGCCTTTGCTTCAATGGGATTTTGGTTTTGATTTGCAAAAGGAACAAATTGTTGCACAGTGTTTATCTGCAGCTTCTCAAACAAGGTTGTAAGATGTTAAATCGGTGGAAGATGGATCATTTTGCCAGATCTGGAAATCACAGCCGAGATCTCTGTCGATAAAACTATTAGAAGTTGAGTAGTTTTCTTTCTGATTCACTGGAACAAACGGTGGAAAAATGCGATATGATTTTCCATTATTGCTTTAGCCACAAATTGCACGTAGAGCCCCTCCGAGGTGGACGGGGTGAATTCACCTCTGAGCGATTAATGACACGTTGTGGTTGAAAGGGCAGCAGCTTTCATTCTGCTCCATCATCTAACGCTTATTTCCAAACCCCAGATTCTCCCTCACTGACTCGTGATGTGACAACGGCTCATTAACATTTAAAAATTCATATAGATTTGGTTTTGCTGCAGGAATAATTGCTACTGTTAGAGGAGCCTCTCCATTTATAACCGATCTGCATATTCCTATTTCCTGGCCAGTTAGTTTCTCTAATTAAAAGAGAATCAAAATAGTGATAATTATCCTTGAGCCATTTAATAATCCTTATTTCCTGTGGATTGACTCACAGTCGGTAGTTTTGATTTAAAAAGAGCCAGTTTGTATTTGACAGTTATTTTCACAGCTCAGAGACAATAAACATAAAGTAACAATGAAACTATTAAATGTGCTTCAAAAATGTATTATCGATCAATCAATCAATCAATCAATCAATCAATCAATCAATCTAACTGTATTTGTATAGAAGATTTCATAAAGAAAACTCTGATATTTTGAAATGTATTAATTAAATATATATATTTTGTTGCATTTCAACACTGGACATCTCATTAATATTATTTTAATATTATTATTTTATATTATTATATTAATAATAAATGAGTGTCACCAGTTATTTTATTAAACAACTGCTGTTCCCCGTGGTGACCTGTAGAGGGCGAGGCCTTCCACCACCGGAAACAGCGAACAGTCATGTGACATTTAACCGGAAGTAAACAGACTTCCCGCGCAGTGAAACCGGTGCAGGGAACACTTTTCCCGTTTAACGCTGGAAATATGGACGAGTTGTATTTAGACAATATCGACGAATATGTCAACGACCACAACAAGATCGTGAGTGAATTCTTCTTCTTCTTCTACCGTCGTGTAGATGCGGCTGAGCAGGAGCCGACGTGACGTCACGTCCACCAGCATGCTTTCACTAAACTCCCTATTTAACGTTTGCTTGTCCCTTTAGGCCAATTTATGTATAAGCACGTTTTAAAATCAATCTTTATACCATTCGTATGTTTGTTTTGAGCAATTCGGCTCTAGAATCATCTCGATAATAGATCTTTATTTGTATTAAATCTCAGCTCTTGTATCCTGTTACTGTCGTTAGCTGCTAATAGTTGTGTTTTTATTGTATTTATTGTATTATAGTTAAATGCTGACGTGTTATTGACGTATTGAATGTAATATGATGGATTCAAACACTGTGTTTAACGTGTCAGCTTGCTAGGTTCAGGACGAACTGTACAGAAAAGGATGTTGTGGTAAATCCAACGTTAATTTGAACAGTATTTGACCACTAATGTGAAATCCTTCACTATGAAGAGGTTAGATTCAGGTTCCACATTCGGGTTTGACTCACCTGTTTGACCAGGAGAGATCTGCACTGTCACATATTCAACCTAAAGTTCCCTTCACCTCTTTATGGTTCCTCCTGGTGTCCCTAATAATGTGCTCATCAGAGTGTTCTGTGTTCTCCAGGTGACCTACAAATGGCTCAGTCTGACACTGGGAGTTCACGTCAACACAGCAAAACAGTGAGTGTCCCTCCTCATCCCCTGAAGGCTGTTGATGTAAAACTAAATATAATGATTAAGATTTATATGTATTTTGAACATAACTTGTACTAGTTGAAGTGATTAATGTGTGATATCAGCAACACTAAGAAGAAGAAGACGTCTGTCATTCAGAATGTGACGAGTGATAAAATGAGTCCAACGCGTGCTTTGTCTTCAGAATGCTCTTCCACTACCTGGATCACAAGAGGAAGGAGAGTTCAGCTCAGCTCCACGCCACGTATCTCGTGTCGGGGAAGTTCCTGGACAACGGACAAGCCGTGAGTCACGTTGTTTTCATCTTTACGGGAAATGAGAAACCATTTTATTTAATGCTGTGTTTGTTTTTCAGAGCCACAAGGTGTCCGTGGTCAGAGAGGACAAACTGGAAGGTGTGTAGAGATTGTTTCCTGCAGCTGTGTTAAGTATTTACTCTTGTTACTCTTCTGCTTCTAGGGAAAAGTAGAATCAGACCATTTCCAGCAAACATATGATGAGTAACTATGATTTAACACCGCGCTCTTGTGCACTTAGACCATGAGAGCATGAGGCAGGATATCCGTTTCCATTACGGTTATTCAGGGGTTTGGTAAGTGTCTAACCTGTTGCTGTTGTTTCTACAGACGTTAAAGCCAAGATGAGCCTGATCGTCAGTGTCCATGTCTACAGCGTCCAGAAAGCTCTCCTGAAGGACAGCGGGCCCCTGTACAGTGTGGACTACGATGCTGTGAAGGACAACTTCGAGAACTGCAGCAAGTACGTTCATCATATTGTTTCCATGGGGATAGACTTGGTTTTTAAAACATTTACCTTGCAATTCACCAGGCTCAAGTGGCCCAGCTCATTCAGGATTGGTGCAGATAGCTAGTTGACCCTTTCCTCTCTCTTGATTTGCAGATACAGTGCGATCCGCTGCAGCAGTGCACAGCCCACGTCTCCTCTGGAGCAGACCAGAGAAATACAACGTGCTCCCACTCCAGAGCCGGTGGCAAAAAGACCCGGCCAGAACGGAGAGGCTGGTCTGGCTTCAAAAGCCGCCCCCAAACCGACAAAGGGCATCATGGGAATGTTTGCAAGTAAAACCACGACCAAGAACCAGGACAAAGAGGTGAAGTCGGAGCAGAATGAAGAGGCTCCTGAAGTAAGGCTTTGTTTTCCTTTGGTGTAAATATATTTCTCTCTCCAAAAACAAATCCACCAGATAAGGAGAAGGATTTAAATCAAGGTTTAAAATTGTGTTTTTTAAATTTCAGGTTGTCGCCTCTAAAAGCAAACCAGCTGCAAAAGCAAATCCAATGTCAAACTTCTTCGGGAGTCAGGCTGCAAGTGAGTAATATTCACAGTGATGTACACACATATAATCTATCAGGGATTGTTACTCCACATTTCATTCACTTATTCTAATAAAAAAAGAATCCAAAGACCTAATGGAGGTTCAGGTTTCACAAGACTTCATTCGATGTCTGTTTTCTTCAGAGAAACCAGACAAAGCTGTGAAGGAGGAAGAAGAAGCAGCAGCTGAGTCGACCTGCGGAGCCGAGCTGAGACCTCAGAGTTCACAACCGGAAGAAAAACAAAAAGCTGCTGCACAGTCGCCGCCAAAAGAAGCAAAGAAAGATGTTAAGAAAGACGTGAAGAAAGACGTAAAGAAAGACTCCAGGAGGTTTGTGTTTGTTTATATTTTCTTGAAGTAAATCTGTGGAATAATGAATTGAAATAATCAAGAAGAAACTATCTTAAGAGACGTCCTTCACATAGAAATGTAAAGGTATGAAAATTGCTTTTAATTTATTTAAAGCAAAACCAAGCGAATTGAGGATTCTGACAGCGAGGAGGAAAAAATGGATAAGAAAAAGAGGCGAAGGATCAAAAAACCTGAACCAGACAGCAGCGATGAAGACGGTGAGATCTCAACTTTCACCTCGGTCTTATTTCTGTTCAGCAATTTTGTATTTTAAAAACGTCATTGAACAAATCAAGTCAAAAATGGTCCTGACAGGAAAACTAATGAGTTTATTTAAATTGTAAAGTCAGATTATTCAAGATCTTGAAAAAGAGAGGAATATGAAATTAAATAAAAAATCTTTTCAAGTTTAATTTTAGAAAACTAATATTTTATTGTCGTGTCCAGTCATTCCAGATTCTCCACAGCCGATGGAAACCGAAGAACTGTCACCACCTCCTAAACCGGAGGTCGAGGCTGTTTCACATTCACGTGTAAGTGTTTAAGATCTTTTATCAAGTCCATGTTTTCCACTAATAGTCTTTTCTCTCTGTATTTAACACCTGATGGTTAATGATCATGTTTTCATGTTTATTCTAAAGCCGACTCTCCCTGGAATGAAAATAAGGAAGAGGAGACGAGTCCTGAAATCAAAAACCTTCCTAGACGATGAAGGATGCATGGGTACGACACAAATCCATTCATGTGTTTAAGATACTGTTGATTCTAAGAAAGTCACAGTGAAATTAAGTTTATGACTATCATTTATTATTTATAAACTTGTTAATAATACATTTGTTGAAGAGCAAGCAAAACATTTAAAGAATTTTATATTTATGTCTTTACAACATTTTTGTCTTATAACTATGGGTTTTAGTAAACACTATTCAGAAAGATCCTCTCAGTGAGGTGATTAATCTGTTAAATTCATTTTCAATCATTATTTGGTTCATAAAACAATGAAAATGACAATAAAAATGTTAAAGTTAGTTTTCAAATTACTGTTATAGATTCTCCAAATGAAACAAATAGTTATATTAATGAAAATTGATGATTAATTAAACAATTACTTAATGAACAAAATCTAGTCCATTCATTGTAATTAATGAGTATGTTTTTCAACTTTAATTCTTGACACCTGGTGTACTTAGTTGCTGTTAAAGGTCTGTTATTTTTACATGAGTATGAGTTGGATTCGACACAATACAGCAAACACCTTTTTAATATAAAGTTTAATAAAAACAATCAAGTCCAATATTTTATACGGTTTAACAGTCGGTACAACAAATGACAACACAAAATGGAACAGTACCTGAGTAAATCTCACTTGCCTGCAGTTATACTGTAGGTTTATTACTTTGGTGGATTTTTGCCTTGTTTATTAAATCTGGTTTTGTTTTATTTTCTCCCCAGTGACAGAGAAAGGCTACGAGAGCGAGTCGTACTCTGAGGCCGAAGACGACTTCCAGGCCACAAAACAACCGGCGAAGAATCCCGTCCCAGCAAAGCTCCCGGCGAGCAGCAGAGAGGAGCAGAAGAAAAGTCAGAAGAAAACGTCCGCGAACGCAAACAAAGGATCTAAACAAGCCTCCATTATGGGATTCTTCCAAAAGAAATGAAAGAAGACTGAGTCCGAAACAACAAAGACACAACAAGCACAGACTAAGGATCTCAACTGACTCTGAACTGAAACACATCACGTGGATGTTTCCAGTTCAGCATGACAAACGTTTAAGGTTTTTAAATTGTACCATGATCAGTGTAAAATGTGAATATGAGGCCGACCTAATAAATATTGATGGAAACTAAACACAGGTCCTGTCTCAAAATAAATAAGAAGTTCAGTTCAAGGTGAATTTGAATTGTCAAACTACGTTCTGCAGACTGTGATGTTTAGTTCAGTAGAGAGTAGTCGTCTGTTTGTTTGTTTAATAGCAGGATTATGTAAAAGCTACTGGACAGATTTCCATGTAACCTGGTGGAAGGGTGTGATGTGGGTCAAGGTGCAGATCCAGGAATATGTTTTCACTTCCTCTAACGTTAGATGAGACGTGTTTGTAACATTTAAGTTGATTTTCTCAGATACCTTTTGGATCTTATCTGTATCAGTTTGTAAGTGAGTTGAATTTGGTGCAGATCCAAATAAAAACCAGATCTACTGGTTTCATAAGGGGCCTTGACAGATATTTGCACTCCATAGGGTGACATTCTAATTATAGAATTGAATTGAGTAAATTACTTCCTCTATAGAAACAAGAAAATCTTCCTAACCAATCCTCAGAGCATAGGATCACTTCTTCAAATCAATTTTTACGACCAGTTTGAGTTGATGTTATCGACCAAAACACTTAAAATCTAATCGACTAGTTTGATATAAAATTAAAAACAATAAAATCCTAGTGTTCCATCAGTGTTCAGCTGACACACGCAGCTCTTATTAAGTTGTGGCAGCAGTCGACCTCAGTTCAACAGTCACCTCGTCCTCACTCAGTTTCCCACCTTCAGTCTGGCGGCTTGGAGCTTCAGCCGGACGGCAGAGCACCGACAAGCGCTGGGAACAAAAGCAAAAGGAGAGCGAGTTTCCAAAAGACTGTTAACCACAGAACACCTGAGAAGATCTGGAAGTCTGCAAGCTCCATGTCCCCTCCGACACCTGCTTCACGAGTCATATTAATCAACAAATCGTAGCATAATTAGATTTATGGATGAGTTTGGTAAAGTTTCTCAGTCACTGGCCACAACTTTCAGCTCTTTGAGGTTTCTAGATAATTGATTGTTTTTCTCCTCTGTTATATGAACCCAAACTCCCCTGTGACTCTCACCTGTGTGAAGCTTCCAGGTGTGACACACATGAGTCCAGCTGCCCACAGAGGCACCATGAGAACAGAGGAGAGGGTCATGGCCCAGCCCAGGCCGTACGCCCAGTCAGGGTAGGTGTAGCTGTCGTTAACCTTCAGTTGTTTGTAATCCACCATGTACAGGATGAAGGAAATCTGTGAAGAACAGGGACGTGCTGTTCATAAAACAATAATAACAGGGCTGAAAACATGTATTGTGCTAAAGCCAGCAGCCAATGAGGAGAGACTTCATCTCGGACTCACCAGTGACAGCAGAGGAACGATGTATTTCCAGCACAGCTTGAAGAAAATGAACGGCCTCTGTCCCGTCATGTCCTTGATGGCGTCATTGAAGCGGTCAGCACCTGAGGGAAGCTCACATCGTTCATTTAGGACATTCTCACACACACACTAAATTAAACTGCAATAGACAGATCGATAGATCAATAGATATTATAGAAGGTAGACACACATGTAGCGACTGGTATTTTGACCAAAGTGTCTTTCCAGCGACTCCACCCGTTTTGAACCATTATATGTTCATCTGAATAACCTCGATATATTCAGACTACTGAAGGTAGAACAAGCTCTTCTGATCATCGAGTACTACAAGGAAGCATTCTGGGCCCTCTTCTATTTTCCTTATACTTTATGCTGGACAACATTGCACTCACTTACTCATTTCTAACTAGAATGCACTTAGTAGAGCGTAGACTTCTGCCAAGGCCCAACCAGTCCCCTTAAATTCAATTAAGCTGCACCAGATTAAACACACTGATATCACTCCCCGAAATATGACAGATTAAATCAATATCATCAGGAGTTTTTTGCATAATATTGTTTAAAAACAAACAAGGGTTAAAACATGACAAATTCATAATTAGGTTAATTTAAAGGGACTCTTACCTTTGTTGCATTTGAGAATTACAGCACATTCAAATCATCCCGCCTTCCTCCAATGACCCACCCCCTCGTTCCCATCCGCGGTGTTTTTTTGAAGAAACTTTATTTACAAGCAGACTTACGACCTACTGCCTCCGCGCACGCACGTGAGTTTTTGTTTACCAAAGCAATGGATTCGGATTCAGAAGCACCGGTAAGTTATATACATTTACATTCACATATGATGACGGGCCCGAATGCGCCACAAGAAGCAGACGGAAAACCTGCATGTCCATGCAGCAAACAGACAGGTCTGTCGGCCAATAAGGTCCTTCGGTCCGAAGAATTTTATTGGTTGAAGTTTTCACTAAATATTATGAGAGTGAAATAATTGTTTGTTTTTACTCCTGGTGGGTCTGCCTTGCATTTTAGAGTGTCATTACCTTATTAATACCAATTTAACCTTATCCAAAAAAAGTGTAAAAATGCAACAAAGGTAAGAGTCCCTTTAAAGGGTCTTTACTCACCAAATATCCAGGCCATAGCTACACACTGGGCTACAGCCATGAAGTCCTGGCAGGCTCTGGTGCAACCGTAATAATCAATCAGCTGGAAAACGTAAATGCCTCCCTGTGGAACAAAGACGTTATGTTGGAGAAGCATTTATAAACAATATGTTTTATCTTTTTACGTCAATATCTTCTTTACCTCAGTGACGAGGGTCAGGTGCAGGAGGAAGAAGGACAGACATATGACGAGGACAAAGACCTCGTGTCTCCCTCGAGCGTGAAACAGCTTCGGAAACAAGTCGCTCACCGAGGTGATGACGCTCTCCACCGTCACGAACTGTCGGGGAGAGAACGAAACGAGCTCACGCTGGGATTCCTGTGTCTGACCTTTTAGTGTGTCATCGACTAATTCACGGGGAGTGCAGGAATCTCACGTGTGTGTCGACAGTCAACAGGATGAGCATCAGGAAGAAGCACACAGTCCACAGCTGTGGCAGAGGCATCATAGCTGTGGCTTGTGGGTAGGCGATGAAGGCCAAACCTGGACCTGTGGTTCAGAAGGAAATGAGCTGAGAGAGTCGATACTTTCTGTTTGGGTCAATGTGGACTTGTCTCAGGGCTTCATTGTGTCGTCGATACAGGGAGCAGCAGTCTTTCTATTTAAATGTAGAAAATGAATGAGTCTTTCCGTTTAGTTAATTATGTTGCCACTGAAAATCAATGGTGTTACTACCGCTATCAGCACCTTCAGGCGCAGTACTCTACACATGCACAAATATACATTTTATTTGCTAAATGATCTGCCACACTGTTTTGATATTTAAAAATGTCTTCTACATCATATGTACACTTTATGCTGTTATTTTTTTTTCTAGTTATATTATGCATCTTAAGGATTGGTGCTAAATTCCATTGCATACTGTGCACTGACAATAAAAGGATTATATTCTATTTTACTAGATCAAATACACCAAATGAACGTCCTTGTGGTTCAAGCTTTATATCGTCGGAGGTGAAGACTGCAGCTTCTTCCTCTTCTTTTTCTTCTTCTAGTGTTTGATTCTGTCTACACTGATCAAAACGTCTGAATGTACTGACACCACCTCTCAGTCGGACTTAGTTGTGGCCCGTCGGTTCCATACCAGTTATTTTGCTTAGGACCAAACTAGGCAGTTTTGAGAGCGCTGTAAAAGTTGAGTTACCTGATTCGGCCACTTTGTCGACGGTCACGCCCTGTTTCTGAGCCATGAAGCCAAGAACCGAGAAGACGACAAATCCAGAAACAAAACTGGTCGCACTGTTCAGCAGACACAGCCAAAAACAATCCCTGTGGTGGGCAAACACACAAGAGGCCGTTTCTGTTGCTGTTGCTCCGACAAACACGATAGAAGAATATGCAAAGCCTTCTTTTAACCTCATTACAGGAGAAAGTGCATGTGATGTCTGACCTACTTGTAACAGTTGTTGTTGTAGCTACAGTAGCTGCCCAGGACATTGAGAGTCCCTATCGTCAGGCTGTAGGAGAAGAAGATCTGAGATCCGGCCTCTAGCCACACCTGTAAAACACACTTCTGTCACTGGACTGTTTGAACAATCACAACACAAGTATGGATAAAAGAAAGTCGAATCAATACAAGTCAAATCCAAAAGGAGATAATTAGCAGTAATAAGAAACAATCATCAGGCAGATTTGACGTTAGGTTCCTCTTTAGTAAAACCCCAGTAATTCCAAAGTCAGCATCATATCACGGTGGTCACCTCAAGGTTAGCCAGCTTCTTCACATCTGGATACAGGTAATAGTAGATCCCATCCCAAGCTCCAGGGAGAGTCAGGCCTCTGATGAGCAGGATGAAGAGCATCAAGTAGGGGAACGTAGCTGTGAAGTATGCAACCTGAACAGAGACGCACATTTTGAAATATCATCTTGAATAGTTCTCAGGGTTTTAAAATATCTCAAAAATATTCCCACTGACCTTCCCAGAGGATCTGATGCCTTTCCAGATACTGAAGTAGCAGAACACCCAGCTGACCAGAAGACACAGAGCCAGCTCCCACCTGACGCTGCCCAGCTCCTCGATCCCCCCAGACATGCCCAGCACCCGCCGTCTGACCACAAGGGGAGGTGGTTCAATATACAAAATACTAGTATCATGTCAATTTGATTAATTTGTTACTTTTTCTAGAAAACAAAACATGAATAAAGACGTTTTTTTTAAACGATTTGACACACATCCTCAGTCGTTACCACTCATTTCAAAGCCAGAGCAGAGGACTTTGTCAAAATACAATCAAAACAATAATAAAAGTCCTCATTGGGCTTATATTATATTATAGTTACCAATAAATCCAAAAATGTCAAAGAAAAACTCACCAACCACAATACTACTACTTTAGCTGAAGGTAACATTATAAGGCCTGGTGATAAAATAACAATAATTATTTGTTTCAGTGTTCTACCTCAGATTTGAAAGTGTTTTCCTTTCTCTACCCTTAAAGAGAGAAGAGTACATCTGTAAAATTGAAAGAAATAATGAATTGACATCAATAGTGATAATTATTGATCTCGTATGAACGATTTTTATTTCTAATATAGTAACTCATATTCTCATTCAAACCTGGAAACATGCATTGTCTCTGCCCACATGTGAGGAACCAGCACATACGACCAAAATCATATAAAAATGTTCATCTCAAACATGATTTTTATATTATACATACATAGGTATTTAGATGTATATTTTATTAAACAGTGATCAATTACCAAATATTTGATGATGACCTTTGGGTAAATCAAACCGTCTAACTTTAAAACAGCAGAGAGTTGTTGAAAAGTGAAGAAGTGATTAGTGATCGATCAGAGACTCACTCCCAGAACTCAGACGCAGAAGAGGAGGTGTAGTTCAGATTTCCCGTCACATTCCATGCTCCCGTCACATTCCATGCTCCCGTCACATTCCATGCTCCCGTCACATTCGATGAATTGTAAAACCCAAGACCGACACAGTTATCTGGGAACAGAGAAGGATTTCATCACGGTAAATGTGAGAGGAAGTTCTGTCATGACATATGTTTTAACAATGATGGTGGTCATCTCCACGGGTGAATTCAGGTAATCTGGGACAAATGACTCTGATATCTTCTCTAACACATTAAATCAACATGTTGGATTTCATAATCTACATGAGGAGGAGAAACCTGTCAGTGTTTATTTTGCTAGAAGAAAAATTCAGTCTGAATTTCATAACGTGGTTATTTTATTCATGCTCAATCCTAAAACACATATTTGAGATGTATATCACCAATTTAAAAAAAAAGCAGGACACTGTGTGATTGACAGCTAGCAACGTCCAATGGTGCAGGGCGCAGGTGTAGGTGGGCGTGTCCTCGAGCTCTCTGTTAGGCTCCACCCCCTGCTCCTACCTCTGGTTTGAAAAGACCTAGAGGACGCTTGGCTAAAAGCCTGAATTCCAACATCGTAAATGTGGGTGTAACACATTACCTGATTGTCCCAGTTTACCCAACTTCCCACTACATCATGTATTACACAAATGAAAAAGGGTTCTGGTAAGAATGAAATCTGGATGAACCTGTGTTCCAGTGGTTGTCACAGTTGGCCCACGGGAGCTCAGATCGGAACGAGAACACCAGGTAGAAAATAGCCCAGACTTGGACTAGAACGTAGCTGAAGTCGTAAAGCTTCATCATGAAATATCCATATCCAATCCCTGGAATAAAAATCAAACACGTGATGCAAATTTAGCTTTATTGACGGTTTTAATGTTGTGTTGCATTTGATGTGAACTCACCCTGGGCCAGCGGACAGAGCTTCCTCCAGCAGGTGATGAATCCCTCCTGCGTGTACTGACCCATGGCAGTCTCCAGTAGAAACAGAGGAATCCCACACACCACAGCTAACAGGCAGTACGGCACCAGGAAGGCGCCTGCAGTCAACACAGAGACACACGAGGTCGTGGAACTCACTCAACTCTCAAAACCGAAAACAAATCACAGTTGCATCGTGCAGTTATTCACCTCCACCGTTCTTGTAGCAGAGGTAAGGAAATCTCCAGACGTTGCCCAAACCGACCACATTTCCAGCAACGACCAGAAGATACTCGGCTTTACTGGCCCACTGTCCTCTGTCTCCATCGACCCTCTGATTCTCTCGTTTCCTCTTTTCTCTGTTCATCTCTCCGTCGAGCAGCTTGATGCTGGCGTCAGGGACCAACTGCTGTTCTGACTTTTTGCAAATCTCACTTTCCCTAATTGACAGCTAGTGTGTGAACATACCAACATTCTTTTCAGAAGAGCAAACCAGTCGTTCAACTAACTAAACAAGATGACTCAATGTATCTCTGAGTGTAGAGACCAGCTCATAAACTATCAGCTGGATGACTTAAAGTCAAAGTGGCAATTTGTCAAAAACAGTTTTTCGACCTTTGACCACCAATATTTAATCAGTTTATCTTTGAGTCTATGAGAACATTTGAACCAACTTTGAAGAATTTCCCTCGAGGCGTTCTTGAGGTTTTTCTGTTCACAAGAATGGCGCCGACTCACAACCTGAAAACAAGTGCGGTGTGGCCTAGGGGGTAGAGTGGGCGTTCTCCAACAAGAAGGTTACCCTAAATGGCCCCTCACAAATGTTGAGTGTACTAAAATTGTAAGTCGCTTTGGACAAAAGCGTCAGCTAAAATGACATGTAATGTAAAAAAGAAAAAAAAAATGTAATTTGCTCTCCGTTCTGTAGCTGGAGCTGGAAAAACCAACATCATGTCAAACACCAGAAAAGAAAAACCATCACCATGTCTGTTTATGTAAACTGAGTTAACTTTGAAGGTTTAGATGATGCTGCACAGAAGAGCATCTCAAGATCGATACCCGGCACAAAGCCTTCATTTGACTTCCCCCTGCCCTCATGTTACTGTGACAGATTACAAAACCAGTAATTCCAGTGTGAGGGACCGATGCTGGGTTTATGTTACAATGCCTGGAGGAGCTGTTTGTTCCTATTGTAAACTGGTAAGTGAAGTCATGCAGGCAAAACCTTGTTAAAAACCTTTTTAATTAATTTTTAGTTTGATGTTCATGGGAAGTTTTGACAAATGCAGTTGTCATCAGCACCTTTGATTTTAAATGTGAAATAAATCCTCAAGCCACTAAACAAACAAACAAAACAAAAAAAGGTCTAACATGTTATTCTGAAGTTAATCACTCTGCATAATAAGTACTTTTACTAGCGTCTCTTTCTATTACAATATACTTATGGCTACTATATAAACATATTTAAATTTAATAATATATATTTTAAAATCTTTATAGACCTGTCAAATTTGGGCCTTGAACTATTAGAGCAGCTAAAACTCCCTCTCTGTCCGTGCCAGTGTTGTGACGTAGACCTGGTGGACGTAGATCTGTCCCCAGCTCGAGCTCATGGAGTCAAGGAGTCAGAGGCTTTCTTTTAATGAACCTCAAGGATCTTTATTTGTATATTTGGCATCTTTAGTGTGTGTGTATTTGTTTGTTTTTCAATTTTCTTTAATTAAAATCCAACTTTTTGTTTCCCTTTAATGCACCAACCAGGAGTAATATTCCTCATTATATTGTATTTTCTACAATACAATGACTGCAAAGGCTTTCTAGCATATTCTATGAAGTGATAAGACTTTCTTGCAGGAAAGTGAATGATTCGAATTCACAAAAACTTTTCCTGTTTTTATTCTTCCCTATGTAAACACTGATCAAGCTCTACACACGGTGTAGATGAACGTGTTTGTCTCCTCAAAACAAATCCATGCCTTCAGCCTAATGCATTAACAATGAAAGTACATCAACACGCTATACAAGACCATAATAACCAAGACACAGCTGTCAACTAATAGGCTTAGATTGATGCTGAGCCCTTTAATACACAGTTAGGATTCAGTTATGTGTGGGTGTGGACTGGGGATCTGAAATAAACAGCTCAGTATCATCAGTTAATGATTCAGTGTGGACTCTCATTGCAAAGCAGAATGTGTAAAGAAGCTTCAGTATGAGCACGTACCTCCGCAGAGGCCGGTTGTCAACTTTATCACCATATCACATATTGAGCTCAGATACGTTCATGGACACTCAAATACCTATATCATATCAGAATCAGAATCAGAATCAGTATTTTATTGCCAAGTACGTTTACACATACAAGGAATTTGCTCTGGTTAATGGTGCATACAATGAACATAGAAACATAAAAACGCAATAAATACAACATACATAGGAGAGCAATAAAAAATAGGAAACAAGTATATATTTACTCACTGTATACTTCTTATTTACTCACTTTTTACCAATATTTATACAAAGTAACATTTATTTTGACATAAACATTTCTGAATAAAAATATATAAAAGATAAAAGATATAAAAAGTGAAGTAAAAAGTGTAATGCTAAATGCAAAACAGTGAAGAGTGTCAGATTGCAATATGCAATGTATATCTTGTATATCATATCCCTAAATGTGCTTGACTGACAGGGGTGAAAACATAACCAGCTCATATTTCTGTTTCCTTCTTTTCTACCAGACCCATAAGGCTGAGCAGGAACAATGTGGTCTGAGCTCCACACCCTCTGAACACACACGTGGGCCAGTAGAACTGGTATCTAAGTGCCGTGAGCGCTGGAAAAGGATATCCCTCTGTGTTTCGGGGAGTGGCCAGGAAATGTGTTCAGCCACTTGTGGTTTGCTTTTTGCACCATGATAGCATCTGTGGAGTGAGGTCAGACATGATGCATTTGGATGTAGCAGGTCTCACAGCTGCAGCTCAGCAGCCGAGCAGCCTTAAAGACAGCTGACTCACAGGCTACACTTATATCCTCATTTGGGCGTGACCACCGCTCCAGGGTTGATAATATTTTCCTCAAGTTCCCAGTAAAGCCTCATGGACAAATCATGTCTTCCACACTGTGTCGCGTCTAAAACTGTGTCCGCTTGCATCACTTTATTATTACGTGAACATTTTGCGGTTGCACGTTGAATGGAAACTTGGACTCCTCTTGTGTTTAACCTCATATTTTCCAGTAATTCAGTGAAGCAGATTTGATCCCATGGGATCTGGAGTCGGAAGTGTTTTTTTTATGGGCTTTAACCAAGCTTGTCCACACATGTCTTTGTAGGACAATATGTTTATATATAATGTTTGATTTGTAATTTGTTATATATGGATATATTTATACGTATACATTTATGTTTGGTTTATATAATGATATTTCTACATGTTGAGGATTTGTCTCTAACAACACATTGTAGTGATATTTGTGTTTGTAGATAATATTTGATTTATATAATGATATCTGTTCATGTTGAGGATTTGTCGTGATAGTTGTGTTTCTATTTAATATTTGATTATATAAAGATATTTATACATGTGGAGTATATGTCTCCAACAACACAGTGTCGTGATATTTGTGTTTATACATAATGTTTGGTTTATATAATGATATTTATACGTGTGGAGGATTTGTCTGTAACAACACAGTGTCGTAATATTGGTGTTTATACATAATGTTTGGTTTATATAATGATATTTATACATGTGGAGGATTTGTCTATTAAAACACATTGTTGTATTTGTGTTTATATATACTGTTTGGTTTATATAATGATATGTGTTGAGGATTTGTCAGCAACACATTGTGATATTTGTGTTTATATACATAATGTTTGATTTATATAATGATATGTGTTGAGGATTTGTCTATAACAACACATTGTGATATTTATGTTTATACATAATGTTTGATTTATATAATGATATTTATACATGTTGGTGATTTGTCTATAACAACACATTATCGTGATATTTGTGTTTATATATACTGTTTGATTTATATGATATTTATACATGTTGAGGATTTGTCTCTAACAACACATTGTTGTATTTGTGTTTATATATACTGTTTGGTTTATATAATGATATGTGTTGAGGATTTGTCTATAACAACACATTGTTATATTTGTGTTTATATTTAATGTTTGATTTATATAATGATATCTGTTCAATAATGAGGATTGTCGTGATATTTGTGTTTATATATAATGTATGATTCATATTATGATATTTATACATGTTGAGGATTTGTCTCTAACAGCACATTGTTATATTTGTGTTTATACATACTGTTGTGTTTATATAATGATATTTATAAATGTGGAGTATCTGTAGCTAACAACACATTGTGATATTTCTGTTTATACATAATGTTGTGTTTATATAATGATATTTATACATATGGAGGATTTGTCTCTAACAGCACATTGTTATATTTGTGTTTATACATAATGTTGTGTTTATATAATGATATTTATACATGTGGTGGATTTGTCTCTAACAACACATTGTGATATTTGTGTTTATACATAATGTTGTGTTTATATAATGCCCTGTGTTTCAGGCTGTGGCAGCAGCAGGAGAGGGGAGCGCCGGGCTGACGTCATGCTGATCCTCGGCATCGGGCGGGTGAGGTGGCCACTCCGCTGATCCACCGGTGTCATGGCTTCCTAACAGGAGGAGGAACCGCCTGAGAGGAAAACAACGACCCGCGTCCAGCACCCGGCGGATCCTCATCGTTCCCACCGGACCCTGCACCCGGGACAGAGGGGCCCGGACTACCCTGCTCGCCCCCCGCTCGGCGGCTCCTGGACCCGGGGACACACTTTTATAACGTATCGGTGAATCTCTCCCTTCGTGGACCGTAGCGGAAGATGGCCGACCCGGCGGAGTGCACCATCAAAGTGATGTGTCGCTTTAGGCCCCTGAACAGCTCGGAGGTGACCAGAGGCGACCGCTACATCCCCAAGTTCCCCGGGGATGAGACGGTGGTGATCGCGGTGAGTGGATTCATTTCCCCGGGGGTCTGGAGCGAACGTCTCCCGGGAGGAACGTCGCCTTTTCCCCGGTTGTCCTGCAGCTCCGGCGGCTAGCACGTTAGCTTGTTAGCTTGTTAGCACGGTGCTGACCTGTCCGCTGCCGCCGCCGCTGGCGTCCCCCTCACATCCAGCCCCACGGAACCCACCACACATTCATATTTATATATTAATACACTTCCTACAGTAGTGTTTAATCCCTTGTGTGCACATATAAAGTTTAAATTTCATTAAAAATGTCACGGTTCGCAGTTTGCCTGTCACGGCTAACGAGCTGTCATTCAACAAAGCCACACACACAGCCACTGGCACGGGTTAAAGAAACATGTCGCCGGTGTTAGCCTCCATTAGCCCGCATGCTTTTTTATTTTTATCACGATCACATGAATTAACCCCTCACATATTAAGTGACATTTGTTTTTAAATATGAACAGTCATAATTAAGTTAGCATTTGATTCAGAAGTGGCTAGCACTCTGGGCTAGCAGCAGGCTAGGCCAGCTGGTAGTTGACAGATTAGCCGGCCTTGGCTAGGTGGGCTAGTTTTTAATACTGTAGCTTAATTAAAGCTAACATTAGCTAGCTGACCAGCTGGCTATAGGACCAGCAGACCGAGGAGTCACTGCTCAGTCATTAGAAAACAACAAATACTCGGATTAAACATCAGGAATCACACATTGTAAATATGCTATTAGTGGAGGTGTTGGAGGAGGTGTTGCCCTTCAGTGACATTTAACTGGGAATAACCCAGTACGTGCATCTACATTGTGGTCAAACACTTCCACATCCAGCTTCCTTCCAACCAGGACTTCCAGTTGGGAGCGAAACGTCAAAGGTTCGATTCCCGGGGTGTAATTCCCCCATTTAATGACCCTCCAGCGCTCAATGGGGACGATAACATGGGCACAAGTTCAACTCTGACAAAAGAAGGAAATGCCTTCACTAATGCCCTGCCTCCCTCCACAAGGTATTTGCCCTGAGGTCAGTTTGTAAAATGACCTGCTCTCCATGGCCCTGTCATCATAGGCCTGTTCACTATGTCTTCAAAAAAACCCTGTTGACACAACTCGCTCTCAAGCCGTCACACGTCTCTGCAGCGTATCTGTACAGCAGGTTGCAAAGTCACGTACAAAAGTAAAAGGTTCGGCCCTTTCATCTGCTTTATGATTCAAGAACAAGTGATTAAAGAAGCGAGTTGGCGCATGCTATACGTGCAGGAGTCGGCGGTGCATCACGTGAACTGAACAAATCGTGGTTAAACATTAGTTTCCCTTCGCAAGACGCCGTCCGTCTCCTTGTGGACTTTGGTGTCCTCATACCCATGCAAACACCTCCTGTGAAAAGAGCTTACAGGGGCAATGAAGTGGCGAATGGACATGAATCACATCCTCTTTTCACACCACTTTGCCGAGGTGCTGGGTTGAGAATACAACAGGACTATTCATTCTCTGGCGTGGATAACAGAAGAAGACCAGTGTTGCTGTGGTGAATCTCCTGAATGGGGTTTTTGCGGTGCGGTGACTTCAGGGCTTTCGGCTGATAAGCAGGCGTGCCGTCTGCGCCCCTGGGACGCCACGCGGCCCTGCCCAGTTCAGAATACCAGTCGGTCACGGTGCCAAAATACCAGTGCACATTGTAGAGAGCCACAAGTGTTGCAGCCCGGCGCCCTGTGGCCTCCGCCGGTGAGGTACAACCCTTCCACGGCCCATAAGCAGCAGCTCAGGCCTCATGGGTAATCCCCCCTGGGTTTCCTCTCCTGGTAACCAGCTGTTCGACCAATCAGAGCAGGCAGTTGGCCGGCTGCTGGGCATTCTGTCCGGGTGGGGAGGGTAATTATTACTGTTCAGATGCTCCGGTCCACCATTATTGAGTCAATTTGCTTATATTTTCTATCCATTTCATAATGATCTGGGGCGTGGACTCCTCTTTAATGGGACTGGTACCTCATCGCTCAGCTGACCAGGCCGCTGCTTCACCGTCACAGGCCGTGGTGACGCTGCTTCTCTTTCAGCATATTCACTGATTCCTCACATCAGAGATCTACGTCATCAGTATCCAGATGAGGTGGAATCGGTGTTGTAACCGGCTCAGTTTGTGTGTGAAGCAGGTGAATTATTCATGCATCCGTTACCTCCATGTCAGTTCTGCACCGACGAGATCGCGTCAGTTTCCCATCCTTCGCTGCCACATCTCATATTTTCCTGTAACAGCCGTGGATGCTCCACAGCAGCAGGACAGAGCTACCCTTAGAGACTCTAGTGGTGGATGTGTGTGAGAGGTAGGGACGGGAATCGGCAGGGACCTCCCGATACGATACTATCACGATACTTAGGTGGCGATACGATATGTATTGCGATTCTGTGGGTATTGCGATTCGATATTACGATTTCCTGGGATTTCTTTTGGTTATTTTTGTTTTTTAAATACTGGACCAGGGAAAAATGTTGAATCATTCCTTCAAATACAACACAATCAAATTCACTTACAGCTTCAAAATGTTCCCTATTATGATATAGCCCCTGTCAACTGCACACAAACTGACAGATTAAGAAATGTATGCCACTTAGGCTACTTTTAAACAATAAATAAAAGGTAAATTAAATAGAATGAATAAAAGTTTACTTAAAATATAAACTTTGAATTAACAGAAAGTAGGCTATTGTTGTTTGCATGTAGGCGATGCAATGCTAGTGCTTGGGTATGTTTAGATTCTTGTGCAAAAACAAGAGCTGGTCAACATGCTCTGGGGTGATGTTGCTCCCCCCCCAAGGTATAAACCAATAAATATGTTTAATATGTTTTTTTTTTCTTTTAAAAATCAATTTGGGAGGCAGCATGGCGATTCAAAATCGTCATTTACAAGAATCGCGATTTGAAAGACAAGGATTACACGGATAAATGAAAGTTCTCCTCGTGCATTCAAACAATAACACAGCAGCAATCAACACCTGGCTTTTTCCGGCCAGCTGTGTCCCAGGAAGTAAATAATAGATATAATAAGACTGACTTATTTTGCCTATTAATACGAACCCAATTAGATTTAATGCAACATACAACAATACTTACGTGGATGCTGTAACCTTGGACAGTGGAAAAGCTTTCCATAGGCAGTATCCCAACAAAGCCATGGATTGCGCTGACATGACGAAGCATTTATGGAATACTCTAACTATGCAAGTCACTGTAATTATATTTTCAGCAAGTAATCCCATTAGAGGGAAGTGTCTCAGCGGTAACAATGAGGATTCTGAACCTGGGCTATTGTTTCCTGACAGCGCCCGGCCCGCCCGATAGTGGCTCTTGTTTTTTCCCGGGCTAATTGACGGGATGTAGCGAGCTGGAGTGAATCATCAACGTCTTATGATGCTGCTGGTCTGCGTCGCACTGAGCTGTAGATGTGACTGTCTGTCGGGGGGGGGGGGGGGGGGGTGGGAGGGGGGGGATTATGACACAAGGAGGAGTCTCAGTAATACTTCAAATTATTCTTCCTTCTGCTTAAGTTCCTGTAGCTTTCAAAGTCACCTTCAGTTACAGATGTGTTTACATGTGAGACTAGACACCCATAAGTGGCGTCTCCATGGCGACACCAGCTGCTTGTCAACATTCTCTTTCTATTACCGGTGTAAACACTGAACCTGACGATAACTATGTGTGTTTTAACAACCCAGCGTGTCGCAGGGTCTGTCTCGTTCCTAAAACCTCACAGCGAGAGCCCCACCCATCGGGCTGGAGATGAGTCAGCTGGGACTTCAAACATCCAAAAGATTGCCTGCCATCTCAGTGGAACCTCAGAATTGCATATAACATCGCTTTTAATACCCTGCGGTTGCCGTCTTAAGTCCAGCTATTGATTGCTGTTTCATTGGACTTGTGCTTTGAAGTTTTGGCACGCTCGTAGGATATCACCACCAGCTACGGTCTGACTCTTTGAAGAGGCTCTTTAGCAAGTGATAAAAGCTCCGGGTCTGGTTGAGTTGGTTATAAAAGCTGTGCTGAGATTGTCGGAGGGAAGTCTGAATACCAGGACGGAGATATTGATTTTCATAGGTGAACAAGAATGCTGCAACTATAGCACAGGATGAATTGAGTTTGGGGCGTTATGGAGGAAAAACAGACTATGTACTTCTACTACATTGAGGCGGTGGACTAGTGTCAGAAACTTGGACTATGGACAGAAAAGGTCTCTGGTTCGACTCCACGGAGAAACAACAAAAAGACGAACCTGGATTGATCTGTCCAAAAATCCAAGCGGATTCTCCCTACCCTGTCTAGTGCCCCTGAGCAAGGCACCTTACTCCCCCAACATCTGCTCCCCGGGCGCCGTACCCGGCTGCCCACTGCTCTGTGTGTCCTGCACCAGATGGGTTAAAAGCAGAGGTTCCATTTCCCCTTGCATGAGTGTGCCTGTGCATGTGTGTGGGATAAATAAAATGTATCTTAGTATCTTACATGGTTTTTACTGGGTCTTCAAAACATTAAGGAATCTTAATTGTAGTCCTTAGAAAGTCTTGTATGTGTCGCATAATAAACTAATACAAATGATTTTACTCCTTAGTCAAGGGTATTTAGAGAATCTCTGAACTCAACTCTATTTGTAATTACAGGGAGAAGATTGTGATTATAATTGTTTTACCACAAGGTTCAAGTTCCCCTCTGCCACACGATTTCTCTCAGGAGACACATCTCATTCATACCAAACACGTTTGTGGGAGGAAGAAATTCACTCCAATCTGTTTACACAACCTGTCAAAGAGTATTTTTAATAAAGTTACGCAACACTGGGTCTTGTTTTGATATTGCATCCGTCACTCATCCTTCTTCCTGTGTCTCTTTCAGAGTAAACCCTACGCGTTTGACCGAGTGATGGGATCGAACACAACACAGGAACAAGTGTACAACGCCTGCGCCCAGAAGATTGTTAAAGGTGAGGACTCGCTGTGTTTATAATTGTGTTTACACCCGACACTTATTACGTAGAGACACATACAACCTCAGTCTTCTTTAGAACCTTTGAATTCTTCCTCAACATGTTGTATTTGGTGTTTTATAGATGTTCTGGACGGATACAATGGAACCATTTTTGCATATGGACAGACGTCATCTGGTAAAACACACACCATGGAGGTAAGGCCGGCCCCTAAGAACCGGTGTTGATTTTCAGATGAAATGCATAAACAGTAGCATTTGAATATAAATGCTTGTGTGACATCATAACATTACATTGGTTTGCCCTCGGTGTGCAGGGGAACCTCCATGACACAGACGGGATGGGCATCATCCCCAGGATAGTTCAAGACATTTTCAACTACATCTATTCCATGGACGAAAACCTGGAGTTTCATATCAAAGTAAGCTGAGTGTGGATTCAAATATGAAATCAGAGTTGGGTGCAGGTTGTGTACAGCCACATTGTCTGATTTGCAAATAATGAGTTTGTTTCTTCCTTTACAGGTTTCATATTTTGAAATCTACTTAGACAAGATCCGGGACCTTTTGGATGGTAAGTAGCTGTGACAGTGGGGTGATGACTGAAGCTCTCATATCTGCATATTGCACACGGCGCTAGAAATGGATGTGATAGAACAAGGTGCTTTAAATCTGGAGAAAAGCGTATCTGTATCCACAAAGCATTTCATTGTTCAAAAATCATCTTTACAGGGATATAAAAAGAAAATGTTTACCTAGTCCTTACATTTTGATTTGAATAGTTGCCATAATACTCAGTTTCTCAATCTTGTTTTACAAACTACTGCAATTTGGCTGAAGACTCACATTTATTTTTACACTTAATTCAATGCAAAGACTTCACAATGCTTCCTCCCGATGAGATAACAGATTTAATTCAAGGGACATGAACCTCACATTTAAATTTCAAATCCTTAGAGTGTGGAGGGATTTTAGTGAAGTTATTTCCTGATAGGAAATGGACTTAAAGTGAAGTCCAAGTCCATTTGAAATGTGTTGACCGGGGGGTCATCTACAGGCTGGAGGAAAGGAAGCAAAGGCTGCATTAGATATTTCAAGCTCCCAGAAGGACGTTTGTAATCACAATATCTTAAGGTCACCTTCAACTTCTAAAGAAAATCTACACTTCTTACATTTATATTATAACTATGGAACTTTTGGTGCATTATTTAAAAGAAATCCACAGTAGAGAACAATATTTTGTGTGTGTCTCTCTGACATGTTTTCCTCTTATTTCCAGTGTCAAAGACCAATTTGTCAGTGCATGAAGACAAAAACAGAGTACCCTATGTCAAGGTGAGCGTTAACCTCCTGTCACATTTAAATATTACTCGTCAAACCGGTTTAATTATGCCAATTATGTAACCTAATGTTCTGTTTATTTAAGGGCTGCACTGAGAGATTTGTCTGTAGCCCGGAGGAGGTGATGGATACAATCGATGAAGGCAAATCTAACCGACATGTAGCAGTGACAAGTAAGATGCCATTATATTCTCAGCCACAAATATGTTGTTATAACGCCACAGACTTGAGTTTTAGATTCTGACCACGTGCGTTTCTCCTCTTGCAGACATGAACGAGCACAGCTCCAGGAGTCACAGTATCTTCCTGATAAACGTCAAACAGGAGAACACTCAGACGGAGCACAAGCTCAGTGGCAAACTCTACCTGGTGGATCTGGCTGGAAGTGAAAAGGTGAGGAGAATCAAACCCAAGTTAAACCATCTCTTAAACATTTTGGCTTATTCAATCTGGTCCGGGAAGTAGTTTTACTACTAGTGTTATCTGCATTTGTGGTTGAATCATTTCCCTTTTTATTATCTGCTGGTAATTCAGTACGGGCCAGGCTCAGATTACTCTTTGTTCATCTGAATCTTTGAGTTGCACTGGATTTTACTGAGTTTGTTGTCTATGTGATTATATCTGGAGAGTTCACCGCATGTTGATGGAAGTGAAGGACACAAAACAAAAAACAAACGAAGCAGAATACAAATATTTCCCCTCGCCTGAATGCTCCAGACATTCTCCTGCTGTTGTGAACGCGTCTGACTCAGACAATCTGTAAACAACCTTTTCCAGAGTTCATGTCTGAAAACTGCCCGTGTGTTATGTTCAGGTCAGTAAAACAGGAGCAGAAGGAGCCGTGCTGGATGAAGCCAAGAACATCAACAAGTCTCTGTCGTCCCTGGGAAACGTCATTTCCGCTCTGGCTGAAGGAACGGTCAGTAACACAACTTCAACACTTACCAACAAGTTGTTCGTTGTGTTGGGCTTCTGTGGGTTTTGGTTTTATGCAATTTGCCCTGAAAGAAAAGGTGAATTGCTTTACGAGATCATTGCGGTTACTACAACACAGACGCTGGTTCTAATCTTTACTACAAATCATAATGAGCCCAAATCTGTTTCTGGCATTATAATCTACCTTCGTCAGCTCAGCAAGTGCTGGCTCAGCTATGACCTCCGGTGGATTGGTTTCATAGCGTTTTAAAACGGCAGACCTGGCTGTTAGCCGACAGAAGGGATGTCTGTTGTGTTTATCAGCTGCACGGCCCCGAGCCAGGTGTCTATCTGGAACACCAGTATCTCTCTGTTATCTTACTGTGAAAGTACCGTTTCTTTAACTATCTGTGGCTCCTTTTGCCGCTGAAATAACTTTAGCAGATAAAAAACTTTCCTCCGAGCAATGTTTTGCTTTTTGCGGTTTCATAGCAATTTCACACTTTTCACTTTGATCAATGATTGGTTTGTTCCACTTCCCCTCGGCTCTGTAAACAACCTGGGGCGGACAGCTGCCGACATGTATATATTTTTGTGGCTCTAAAACAAATGAGCTATTGTACAGAGACGTCCCAACTCCCAACTGAGGGTTGTGGTGTCTAAAGAATTACAGCAGACTGCTCCAGCTCAGCTACTTGTATCAATAATACTGCATATTCATGTGTGTTAGTATGGTCCAGTGTGTTATTGCTCATATATTTACATATTAAATGAAAGTTTCATCAAACTTTCCATTTTCGGTAATAATCACAGGGCCCATCACAGTACAATTTAGTGTATGTAGTGCATTTGTCTCATTTTCTGTATATATATGCGTGTGTAATTGCCAGGCCTACATCCCATACCGAGACAGCAAGATGACCCGTATCCTGCAGGACTCGCTGGGCGGTAACTGTCGAACCACCATTGTTATCTGCGCCTCGCCCTCCTCCTATAATGAGAGCGAAACCAAATCCACTCTCATGTTTGGGCAAAGGTTAGTAGGCCAGGACAGAGAAACAAAAAGTTCCACTGCTTTTTGTATTTTCTTCAGTCTGTCCTGAAGAAATTAAATTGAGGTCCCCTCTCCTCCATGCATTGTGTAGACAAGTTATTAAAGGCCAAACTTGGTAAACTTACATTGTTTACTCCATCCAGAGCAAAGACCATCAAGAACACTGTGATTGTGAACATCGAGCTGACGGCCGAGCAGTGGAAGCAGAAGTATGAGAGGGAAAAGTCGAAGAACGGGACCCTGAGGAGCACAGTCACCTGGCTGGAGAACGAGCTCAACCGCTGGAGGAACGGTGAGGAGGTCTCATCTCTGACCATCCACAGATTCTCATCTAATAGTCTGAGTCTGGTCTAAAGTGGACATTTCACAAACTAAGCTTTTTATGCACTAGACCATCCACACATACTGAGCATGATCTGTGATCTCCCCACCCCCAGGCGAGAGTGTACCAGTGGAGGAGCAGTTTGACAAGGAGAAGGCCAACGCTGAGGTGCTGGCCCTGGACAACGTAATCAACGACAAGCCGGCGTCCACGCCCACCGTGCCCGGCGTCCGCCTCACCGACGTGGAGAAGGACAAGTGTGAGGCTGAGCTGGCCAAGCTTTACAAACAGCTGGATGATAAGGTGAGACATGGATGTGTCTTTGTTTAGCCCATGTTCCCCAAGTCACTGAGTCATGAGCTGCTTTCAGAAATACACTGAGCTCTGGATGGGGCTGCTACCCAAATGTCTGAGTCAGTTGCCCGAGAGATTTTCCAGAACTTTTCCTGCCAACCTTTCCTGCCTGAGCGAGTGAGAATACAGCTGGAAACTGTCTGGGAAATATATACATAGAACGAGTTGGCGTATTGATGACGTTTCTAACATGTGATGGATACAGAACTGGAAGTTTATAGAAATGTCTCGAAGAACTTGGAACCACAACGATATTCTCGAGCCTTTTGCAGTAAGGGCGTCGTCAGTGTCTACGTGATTTAAACAAAGACACTTGACTTCCTCAGTGGAATTTATAAGCAATGTCCTGTCTCCTGAAGGCTCTGCCCAGACGCCGTCTCATGCCTGAAGGTTCCAGGTATTTTCCCGTTCTGAACACGTCTGACTCGGACAATCTCCTGCTGTGTTCTTCATCGTAGAAAAGTCCAGAGAATGTCCGGATGTCTGAGAACATCTCAGGGCAGATGCTTAGTCAGAGCTTTGATGTGATCACCTGCTCAGTGGGTTCCCAAGCCCTCAAAGAGAGATCATGGACAAATATTTACATTAATATATAAAATCAACACGGTTATCTATTTGCTCCCAGGCCTTGATTTGATTTCAATCTACCATGAGACCTGTGCTGCTCCGTGTCAAAGCTAATGTGAGTGTGTGTCTTTGTGCGTTACAGGATGAGGAGATCAACCAGCAGAGCCAGCTGGCTGAGAAGCTGAAGCAGCAGATGCTGGACCAGGACGAGGTGAGTACTGGAGGTCCAACATGTGTGTGTGTGTGTGGGGGGGGGTCGTCTCAGAGCTGTGGAAACACTTTGCACATGAAGCTGTCAGATGTCAAGTCATGAGTACATATTTAAATTATTTCAGTCCTGTTGTCTCGTTCAGAATTAGTCACCATTACTATGAAATTTATATTTTGCTGATTTTCCATTGATTATTATCTCATAACTCTTAACACACCATTACAGTACTAATGAATACACATGCAGAACTAAATCCCTGGTTTTAAAGCTGTTTGCATCCATCAGTTGCAAAATAACAAAAACAAGTCAGCAAGGCCAGAGCCCTTTGTTGATAAAAGCCCAAATGAAAATTGATAATTCCTAAATATTGTAATCAACACTGACTAAATGCTGCAGCTCTTATACATTTGAACACATACATGTAATATAGATAATAACACTTCCCACTCTCCCCAACATGCAGCTTCTGTCCTCCTCTCGCCGTGATCACGAGAACCTTCAGGCCGAGCTGAACCGCCTGCAGGCGGAGAACGAGGCCTCCAAGGAGGAGGTGAAGGAGGTGCTGCAGGCTCTGGAGGAGCTGGCTGTCAACTACGACCAGAAGAGCCAGGAGGTGGAGGATAAGACCAAGGAGTTTGAGGCCATCAACGAAGAGCTCAGCCAGAAATCGGTGAGGCGGGCGACAGATAAGAGCACGGCCAGGAGTCGGCTGCAGCTGTTGAGATTTTACTGACTCCCACTGAGAATTTCCCTTCACAATGTGTTTTAATTTAAAAGAGGAAACTGATCTTTATGAATTATTTTGAAACTAGTAGAAGAATCAACATAATGTTTGTTTGATATTTAAATCCTGTCTTTTCCTTCAGTCCATCCTGTCATCCCTGGACTCTGAGCTCCAGAAGCTGAAGGAGATGTCCAACCACCAGAAGAAGAGGGTGACTGAGATGATGTCGTCACTGCTCAAGGATTTAGCCGAGATCGGTATCGCTGTGGGCAGCAACGACATCAAGGTACTGAGGTGGTTTCACTGCACTGTTGCCATAGTAACACAGTATCGTTGCCAGCCTCCGAGAATGCATGAAGACATTTAGGTTTCCTCTTCAGCATCCCACAATCCAGCTTTACTTTCTCGTTGGTTCTGGTTGCTCTCCCTCTTTTCCCTCCTTCCTCTTCATGCCCTAACGCTTCTCTTTGGCCTGTCCAGCAACACGAGGGCGGCAGCGGCCTGATCGACGAGGAGTTCACGGTGGCTCGTCTCTACATCAGCAAGATGAAGAGTGAAGTGAAGACCATGGTGAAGCGCTGCAAGCAGCTGGAGAGCACTCAGTCAGATAGCAACATCAAGATGGACGAGAACGAGAAGGAGCTGGCCGTCTGCCAGCTGCGCATCTCCCAGGTACGAAGGAATCAACTACAGACAATCATGGTTTTACACCTGAGTGCACGGGAAGAATCATTCAGCTTCTGAATCCGCTTGTGTATAAACATGCGTGTGTCGTCTTTGTTTCTCCAGCATGAGGCTAAAATCAAGTCGCTGACCGAGTACCTGCAGAACGTGGAGCAGAAGAAGAGGCAGCTGGAGGAGAACGTGGACTCGCTCAATGAAGAATTTGTCAAGCTCAGCGCTCAGGGTAAGTTGTTCACCACATTCTAAGTTTTGTTCCTGAGTTGTCTGCAGCGCTGTTTTCCACGTGCATGCTCGATCTCTTCCTTTAGCATGACAGTCAGACCTCATCTAGGATTTTATAACTTAATCAGTCTGAGGTATAAACAATACCCAATCCTTACTGGGATTTCATATTCTTAGGGTTCAGTAAAAATGCACATCACTGGGTTTGTTCCTCTACTTTGAACTCATGACATTATTCTATTTTACAGAGAAACTTAATGCTATGGAGAAAGAGAATGAGATCCAGTCTGCCAATGAAGTCAAGGTTTGTCTCTCCATCCCTTTAAACTGTCGACACACAAAACCAGAATTCGACTGTGATAACACTGTGATGCTAAATCCCAGCTCCCACCTTTCATCGAACTAGATGTAAGTGTATTTGTTGTGTTGTGTGCTCAGGAAGCGGTGGACAAACAGATCCACTCCCACCGTGAAGCTCACCAGAAACAGATCAGCAGCCTGAGGGATGAGCTGGAAAACAAAGAGAGACTGATCACTGAACTGCAGGAGTAAGAATTCACTTTGTGTCTGTAACTTCAAGCACTCTGCTGCTGTTGTTGTTGTTATTGTTGTGGTGGGTCAGTGCTTCCCTGGTAACGGGACAATGTCCCTTAATTTAATGTATTTTAAATGAGTTAATAAGTACAAAATAAATACAGATTTGTCTTTTGTAATCGTTGCTGTATTTCCTTTCTTCCAGTCTGAACCAGAAGATCATGCTGGAACAGGAGAGGCTCCGAGCTGAGCACGAGAAACTCAAGTCTGTCGACCAGGAGAAGAGCCGCAAGCTGCACGAGCTCACGTATGTTCCTTGTAGATACATCGTCAAAAGTAATTTAATCCACCATGATTTAGATTTAGTGTTTAAATGTTGTTGTTGTTGTTGTTGTTCAGGGTGATGCAGGACAGAAGGGAGCAGGCAAGACAGGACCTGAAGGGTCTGGAAGAGACAGTGGTGAGTTCATCTGCTTCATTTAATTTTTTTACTACTTTTTTTTTTGGTTTAAATATAAAGAACAATCTCATTAATTGTATGTGTCTGTGTCTTAAAAATCTGAATCCACGTAAAGTTAAAGTTGACATGTTGTGATCTCATCCAGGCCAAGGAGCTGCAGACTCTGCACAACCTGAGGAAACTCTTTGTCCAGGATCTGGCCACTAGAGTGAAGAAGGTGAATTATGATTTCTTTAGTTCTCTGTTAATCGTAGAGTAAACATGTAAAAACTCCTTCTTTCTTTCTTTCTTTCTTTCTTTCTTTGTGTGTAATAATTGTGTTGTTTTTGTCGTGCAGAGCGCTGAGATGGACTCGGACGACACCGGTGGGAGTGCTGCACAGAAACAGAAAATCTCCTTTCTTGAGAACAATCTTGAGCAGCTCACCAAGGTTCACAAACAGGTAGGAGTCCCACCTGCAGCCAGAGATCATCCCCGACATCAACTCGTTCTTTCGCACATACGTGTAAAGCTCTTTGCAAAAGTGCTTCCATGATTCTGAGTGGCGATGTGAACCTTCTTGCAGCTGGTACGTGATAATGCAGACCTCCGCTGTGAGCTTCCGAAACTGGAAAAGCGTCTTCGTGCTACGGCTGAGCGGGTCAAGGCCCTTGAGTCTGCTCTGAAGGAGGCCAAGGAGAACGCCGCCCGCGACCGCAAGCGCTACCAGCAGGAGGTGGACCGCATCAAGGAGGCCGTCAGAGCCAAGAACATGGCGAGGAGGGGTCACTCTGCCCAGATCGGTGAGTAGGGAGAACCACAGCTTGATGGAATCATCGAACACTTAAATCATATCTCCAGTCTGCCTTGGTTATGGATTTATTAAACCTCAAGTCTCTTCTCCATCTCCTCCTCAGCCAAACCCATCCGACCCGGGCAGCAGCCGGTGGCGTCTCCCACTCACCCCAACATCAACCGCAGCGGAGGAAGCTTCTACCAGAACAGCCAGTCGGTGTCCATCAGGGGGGGAGGCAGCGGGAAACCAGACAAGAAGTAAGTTCTGTTAACAAGAGGATTTTACAAACCAGTATAAATTTATGAGGATTTTAGAAGCCGTGTGAGCGGGAGGTATTTTTTTTTTTTAAATATTTTTATTAGGAGGTAAGGCACAATAGAACAGGAATCAATGTCAAATTTACATTGAGTATCACATAATCTCAGTACGACAATTAACAATATATAGAGATATTGACACCAAAAAAAACACTGCATCTAGATGGGTTAAGAGTAAGATATACAGTTGACCTCCTAGGATGTTTATCTTAATTTATGGACCACATGAACGTGGTCCTGCGAACAATACATTACACAATTCAATGAAAATAATAATAATAATGATAAATAAATAACTGAAAATTCTATTAAGTAATAATTAGGGCTGGGCAAGTTAACTCGTTTTAATCGAGTTAACTCAAGTGGTGAGTTAACTCGATTGTTTATCCGCCAATTATTTTTCTTTTTTCCGGTTCCGCAGCAGTCAGCAACAGACTTTTACAAAATAAAAGCCTGACTTTCACAGTAAAACAATAAATAATCAAACCTGAGTTAATGCGAGATAAAATAATTAATCGAGTTAACTCATCACTTGAGTTAACTCGAGTAAAACGAGTTAACTTGCCCAGCCCTAGTAATAATTAAGTATTAAAGCTGCACAGTATAAATAAATAAAAAAAAAAAAAAGAATAAGTAAATGAATAAAAAAAAAGGAAGAAAAAAGAGAGAGAGAAGGGGGGGGTCCGTCAATCAGGGGGCAGGGACTGGACAGAGTGGAAGAATGTAAGAAAGGGAAGCCACTTATTATACAATTTGTTAGAGCTACCTTTCACTGAATATCGGATCCATTCCAGCTTTAGAAAAGACATGGTGTACGGGAGGTTTTTTAAGCTAACGGCGTTGTTTCCGTTTCTCTGCAGCTGAAGAGCAGCGGGACAGAAGGACAATACCACAGAAGAAGACAATATCACGCCCCTCTCTCACCCCTGACCACCTGTCATTCCATTACAGCGAACAGGCTCCTCGTCGCTGCTGTGGAGCCAAGAAGGAGTTTCTGAATTATAAATATACATATATAAATATTCCTGGCCTGTACAGCTCCTGCCCCCCCACCCACCCTCCCTTTCCTCCCTCCCTCCCTCCCTCACCACCACCACCACCTCCCCCTACTTCCCCTAAAAATCTCACCACGTCTCTTTTTCTCTTACTGGATATGATAAAAAAAGAACGAGTTTTCATTTACTAAAAAGGTAAGATAATATTCTTCTCGTCCACCGAAACCAAACGCAGTCTTGAGCGCAGCCAATGGAGAGAGAGAGAGAGAGAGAGAGAGAGAGAGGGCGAGCGAGCGAAACCACGTGCACGCGTCTCAAAATGTGTGGCTTGGGTCTGGTGTTTTGATTTGCACAGTGTGTTGTCATCTGTCGTCGTGGTGCGAGTGGTTCTGCACTGTGCCAAGCTGAATGTAACGGTAGCAAACACCTCGAATATAAACAAAAAAGGAGAAACCTACCAAGAGAACTGGCTTGACCCTATAGGCTAACCTCTGTACATTTCATCATAACTGTTATTGGTTGTTAACCACACTTTTTTCTCTGGCTAGATTTGACATGCTTCTTTTAAGGTATAAAAAAAAAGGAAAAAAAAACGACCAAAAAACATAACCGTGCGGTTTTTGAATTGACTAGATGGCGTCGAGCACTTCTGTCGTGTCCGCTCGTGTTGTACAGATGTAAAATTGGCACTGCTGCACAAGCCTCCCTGGAGAGAGAACTGGACGAGCATCTGGGAAACGGCTGAAAAGAAGGATTTAAAAAAAAAAAATACGACTAATGATAATTAAAAAAATACACACAAAAAAACCAAACAAATAAGCCAAGACGTGCGACAGTGTACTGTAGATGTATTTAACTAAACACCTGTGGAGGCCAACTGTTTTTATCATTAAGTTAAAATGGAAAAACCTATACTCGCTCTCGGTGACTTCATGAGAAGGATGTAAAGAATGTAGAAAAAGGAAAGAGGGGAATGATCCTGTTAACTGACACTTCCACCTCGTAGGACGGCCTATGCTACGTAGCTAAATGTACTGTTTTTATTACTGCTGCATATTTATATCTCTGCACATGGGAGCACATAGACTGCAGGCGTGTGTAGACTGAGATGGCACGCAACGCTCGTCCTGTCCTCGCTGGGTCGCTGTCACTCACTCATCTCCCTTCACCCTCCAATGTTTGTTTCACCAGTTTTTAAAACATGACCTATCAGGTCACCTGCCGTATCATGATGTCTTCTCAAGGGTGCCTCACATTTCATTTTCATGTCTTCCCTCTCCACAAGAGGCGCGTGCGATTCAAACGTGTTGTCTCTTTATAGACCTTTTGGGTTGTAAATTTGCAGAAATTACCGTGTGTTGCTGGGTTTAATGTACTGTATCTTTTCATTGTTCATAGATCGTGTAGATGCATATTGGAAAGGGGGAGTGGCAAGGGGAGAGGGGGGCGTGTCAGTCAGTCAGTTAGTCGGTCAGTCGATGGGACGGACCCGTGCCGCTGATCAGCCAGTCAGGAGAGCCGGGTCTATAATTGCACAACAACTTTCTGTCATAATCTGGAGGAAGGGTTTATTTAACTGAGTGTAGTTCGTCGGGGGGGGTGTAGGATTTATTTTGTGTTCAGTCGTTTTTGTCGTGTTTTATTTTTTTTTTAGTGTTCTTGATATTTCTTCGTTTATTTTTGCTTTCATTTTGATTTTCCAACACAGCTTTTTTTTTTTTCTTTTCCTTTGGAACCTTGTGAAGCTCCAGTGCGTTGGCGAAAAACATCTTGTCGTGATTGTAACCCCCGCCCCCCCCACCCCACCCCCCCCAGCATGAGAACACTAACATCTTGTGCAAGTGCAATATACTGTAAAATACACTGTATATCAGTCAGAGCGGCAGGTTGTGATCAGGGTGTGTCAGCGGCGGTGATCCTGCCATGGAAGTCAAAGTCCCGCCCCTCTTCTCCGCTGGCTCCGCCCCCCACTGACTCCCAAGTGCGAGGGCTCATTTCATTTCTCTTTCTCAAGCTGAAACAGGATTTAACAGTCAATGATAAATTCACGTTCTGGGCAACAAACTCTATGTAAGATGGCGATGTCATAAACATTTACTACCCAGTATTTTATTGTGTATTTAAATTGAGATCATGACTTTGTAAACAAACAAATTAAATAAACCTTTTAATGGAAAAAGGACATTTTTGGCTGATCCAGCTGGAAAAGGGGGGGACGGGGGGTTGGTCTTTCGTATCTCCGGAAACAGGAGAGTTGGGTTTAATAGCACTTCTTCTTCACGATATCTGAAACACTCCACATTGAATATTTAACTGGTTTCCAAGGTCCTAAAAGGGAAAAACTTTGTTGACAGCAGATGATTCAATAACTTAGTGATAATGACTCTGTACAAGCTGCCGGGAGGCGGAGCTCCCACGGGACAGGACAGTGTTTGGTGTCTATCCAGATGCTTTTATTCCCTCTGTGTAAATCTATTAGATTTAGTAAAGCAGCAGCAGCAGCATGGACCTCAAAACGTTTAACCTTTGACCTCTCACCAAAACTTGCTATCAAATGTCTGGGGGGGGGGGCGGGGCTTCGTAAATAAAAGCAGCAGAGACTATTGTGGTGTGTTGCTAAATCAAATTGAATTTTGCATTGATTCTAAATTTTAAAAAAACCCAACAAAAACAAAAGTGTATCCGATTCTTTTCTCTCTTTTTTTTTTTTATTACTGTGTAATAGTTGGTGAATTTTTAAAGGACAGTTTTGAGGCTCCATCAGTGGACAAGGTACTGGATCATTCCTGGAGAACTGGGGCACAAGTAGAAGGGCTCTGATACGGACGGAGATGGGAAGTTAATGAGATCACAGTTTTGGATTGACTGCATGATGTAAATGTATGTGTGATTAAATAATTATGACAAAACTCTTCCTACTCGTGTCCTTTTTGTGCTCAATCTGGATTCTTAAAAAATTGTTTTGTGGGAATGAAACAAATAGTAATTTAATTATGTTTGTTTCCATGTCCTTTTGTCCAATGCTGTATTTTGGTAGACAAGTTTGTTTATTATGAACAATATGTAGTACGGGTAACAGTTAATCATAATTTGATCTGAGCCATTTAAAATCTGGGAACACTTATAGTAGGCAGCATTTATGAACAGATCATAGACTGATTAAAGGTTTTGTTACTAACAGATTTAGAATTATAATCCACTAAAAGTGATTAAAACAACTTCTGGGTTACCTGCCTGTGTAAATGCTTTAAAAAATATATTTAATAAATATTAAATAAAGAGAACCATGCTGAATGTGTCAAGAGCATAATGAGTTAAACAAATCAACATGCATCAGTATTCGGATAAAATATGAATCTACAAAAGAAATAGATGCAATAATAAAATATCAATTTCAAATGCACGATGATTAATACATATCCTGAAATAATGTTGATAAATATTAATCAGTGGTTCAAATAATATTGTGTGTAGCAGCGATGATTGTGTCTGTTCTGTTTAGATTTATTTTAGTTATTTATTTTGGGCTATTTTTAGCGTAGTTGCGTCTTCGCTTCGTTACAACCAGGGGGCGCTGTTTCCCAGTTTGCGTCTAAACACCTGCGGGCTCATCCCATAGAGTCGAAAAGTTAGACAGGAGGACTCACTCTGATAGGTTCTACCGCTCATCTAAAAAAAACTGAAACATTTCCCTGCTCCAGAGTTTCCTCCTAGTGCTAAAAAACAACTTCACGTGATACATCTTGTCAGTCGACGATCTTTGTGCGAAGGTAGTTGCTGAAGTTGTGGGAGCGGGAGCGAGGACGCGAGGTGACGGGAGCGAGCAGCGGCTGGAGCGGATCACCGGAGCACCGAGCACCGGAGAACCGAGCACCGGAGAACCGGAGGACCGGAGAACCAGAGAACCGGAGGACCGGAGAACCGGAGGAACTTACCCCCAGGAAGAGAGGGGACTCGGTGGACGCTCCACAGGGAAGTTACCGGGGAGTTGAACTCTCCTCTCCCGGCGGAGCGGCTCTTCTCTTCCGGCGGCTCCCTCCCTCCCGGAGAGAAGGTGGGTGAAGGTGCTAACCAGCTAGCTAGCATTAGCCCCCCCGGGGAGAGGTGCTCGGTACCGGGACTAAACTCAGAGTTACAGGTGGAAACAAGAGTTTATTCAGCTTCTGTGAAAGTTCATGTAACTGCTGAGGAAGTGGAAGAGGAACCAGCACCAGGGGGATTCCAGCTGAATCCTCCCCGGAATGAGAGCTGGTTTCTGGGCTCTCACCTGACGGAGGTGTGTTGATATCCCGGTTCCACCTGGAAGACACAAGGAGGGGATGGTTTATGAAAGTTACTTTTCTTTAGTTTGTCAATAATGTGTTGTTAAACTCTTTAGTGTAAGAGACAAATAGTTGATAAACAGACAAATACTTTATAAATCTGAAGCAGATCTACTTGCACAGTGTATTAGCGATAAATCCATATATCTATATATCTATATGATATGTGTCAGCATCGAGCTGTCAAGCTGCAAATCCTGAAATTTCAGTTTGCATTTCAACAACAGTTGAAACCAGTTATGATACAGATGCTGTGGATTAGGTTGAACTCTCACTAACCTTCTAACAACAACCAGGTCAAATCTTTATATAATAAATCTCTTTAACTATCACAACTAAAACTTTGCATTGTTCAGGGTCGATTATTATATGATTGTGTTTTTGACCTGTTTGGAAACATGAAGACATCAGTCTGTTCTTCTGACAACTGTAGTTGTTTTATTTTTACGATTTGAGACATTTTCTAAAATTAGTTATGTCATTAAACAGGGTTCCTACGATCATGGAAAACCTGGAAAAGTCATGGAGTTGTAAAATGTGTATTTCCAGGCCTGGAAAAGTCCTGGAAAAAAATAAAATCCCCAAATTTTGGAAAAGTCATGGAAATGAGCTATATTCATATTTTCATGTCGTTTATTTACGCTGAGTATTAAATAATTCATATGCTTTTAAAGAAATACGCTCAAAATATAAGCAGGCATACGCTCTCATACTAACTTAGTGAGTATGAGAGCGTATGTGTAAGGTATACTGTATGCCTTGGAATTCTCATTGTTAGTTTAAATACGACATTTTGTCACTTTTTCATGTTTAAACCGAGATTTCACAAAATGTTTGAACATGGAAATTTGGTTTAAAGTTGTTGAAAAGTCATGGAAATCCATTGGTCAAAATGTGTATGAACCCTGATTAAAAGAAACAATTGTATGTTAATTGTTATTTCCATCTCCAAATATGATTATTTGAATCATATCTCATAACCTTCCCCCTACATGTGTGGTACAACTTGAGTTATTGATATGTGTTGATATATTGAATATAAGATTCCATGTCCTCCTCTCAGTCATACAGCCGCTGACCCGCCTGCTGCCGAACGTGTGCTTCTCTCCTCCCTCTCTCATGAAAACCCACTTTCAATGAGCTGCGGTTTGTCGGAGTGTGACACACTGCGGTCGTGACGGCGGCGGGCGGGGGGGGGGGGAACCGCCGGGGGAGTTGAGTTTCGAGGGGAAGTTGTGGTGAGAGGCGTCTAACTGGGACAGGCCGTGCTCAATCCATCAGGGCATCGTGGGCCTATATTTGGTTTGACTGCAAGTGAAGGTCACGGAGAACAACTCCACTGATTCTGCTTGAGTCCCAGATTCACTCTGATTTAAAATGTACAGCATGTCCCTGTTCAGCTGCTGGTTTCCACCCGCTTCACCAGCTAGTTAATGATTCTCAAGTGTCCAGTGGGTTTGGTCATTTCTCTTCTTTTCATTTAGAAAAAGCTGCCTGGTTCGGAAGAATGAAGCTAATATCTCCAGAAAACACTAGAACATATATCATTGTAGGAAGAACCGCCTAAAATGGTATTTAACCACATTTGAGAACAATTTGTTCAATGTTTACTTTTGATTTGGCCCACGCCCTATCCACTAACATGGAGGAGGCGGGGTTATATACCACAGCCCGCCACCAGGGGATGGTTTGACTTTACTTTTGGGGAGTTGTCACACAATCTTTGGAGTGAATCAAAAAGTAAAGTTGTGTCTTTGCAGCTGCACAAATTGTCAGAAACTCGCTCTAAACCCTACTGGCGAGTAGAGGCAACTGCATCTCATATCTTCATATGAGAGATGAAATGGATTCTCGGACATCTTCACGTTGTCGTTTGTTTGTGTTTAGATTTCACCATTAGGGATGGGCATTCGATTAAATTGTCTTAATCAATCGTCGGGAGAGTTAATGACGAATTTTCGATTAATCGTTAATATTTTTATATTAAAATTCACTATTTATAAGCTGTTAAAATGCAGTGAAAATAGAAAAAAAACAGCTTGGGTCCTCATTGAGGTCTTTATTACAAGATGAACAACTCTTGTGGCAGTTAAACGGGATCGTTCAATGGTTACACTTGAAAATATGCACTGCTGTACTCTTGAGCCCCGATGAGAGCAGCTAGCCGCTGTGAGCTAGCTGGATTTGACGGTTCTCGAACTCTTACTCCGGTTGTTGTCGCGTCCTCACTCCCGGAACCCTCACCCAGACCCGGCTTTGTCCGGGTCCGAAGGGACTAGCTTTGGAGCTAGCCGTAGAACCGTCAAATCCAGCTTGCTCTCAGCGGCTAGCTGCTGGTCTTTCAGCGGGGCTTGTAGAGTATAGCTCCGGGATGCTTCCTACAGCTGCTAACATCCTCACTGTGCTGCGTTCAGGCAACTCGGATATTCCGACCTCCTACTTGAAGAAGAGCAGTGGACTCCTCATGCGCTCATGGGGACGTATAGCTTCGCAGTGTTGGCAGTAAACGCAACAGAATTTCGTCGACTACAAAATAATGTCATCGACGAAATTCTTAATGATCAATTAATCGATCGTCGATTAATTATGCCCATCCCTAATCTCCAGAAAACACTTACACATAAATCAGTGGAGTAAGAACCACCTAAAATGGTATTTAACTACATTTGAGAACAATTTGTTCAGTGTGTACTTTTGATTTGGCCCACTCCCTATCCACTAACATGGAGGAGGCGGGTTTATATACCGCAGCCCGCCACCAGGGGATGTTTTGGCTTTACTTTTGGGGAGATTTTGGAATCTTTGGAGTGAATCAAAAAGTAAAGTTTTGTCTTTGCAGCTACACAAATGACAGAAACTCGCTCTCAACCTTCAGGATCTTAACTACGAGTGATCACATCGTCACGTTGTCGTTTGTTTGTGTTTAGATTTCACGATGGTCACTTTTTAAAGGTCAACACATCTTTCCTGAGACAAACAGTTGACAGTATAGTTTGTGTATTCACCTCATTTCCCTTCTTGTCTTCGAACGACTCCACAATGGGAGAGAGGTTTTCTGTCTCTGTGATAAATACAACTCATTGAAAGTAATCAGACAGAGACAGTCGTCCTAACAGGAGTCATGTGAGACCTGCTGCCTCCTCTTCTTCATGTTGTCCTTGTCAACATGTCATGCATTCGCAATGAGAAAAAAATCCAAGCTGCTGTTTTTCCGTTTTGCTGAGGCATGCAAACATCGGAGGGTGTGTTTCCTGCATGTGCTGACAACGACCGATTGTTCAACCCATGTGAATTCAAACAGTCATGGAGACGTTTCTTTTTTAACTTCTCCAAAACACCAACCAAGGCCCCGGTCTTCATGTCCTGTTGCCCTGGATGGTTTTACTCCTCCAGCCCGCTCATCAACCCCCACAAGCCCTCCAGTAAATCTTATTACCATCACATTACATTAAGGTGCTTCCTCTTGTTTTGCTGATTGGACTCAGAGAAGATTTGTGCCGTCTGCTAAATAGCGGTGCTGATGCTGGCACTTAATCTAGACAGGGATAAGTGAAAGAGACAACGGCCCCCCCCAGGTACTTAACCTTCTAAATCCCTCTCAGTAGGAAGAAGAAGAGTCTCCACAGGTCCTGGTTCTGTATGTGGGCTATTTGTGGACCTGTAGAGTTTTTCATTTAAATCATATTAGTGCCAGGAAATGATTTGGATTGAGGCATTTGTTGTTTTTGTTGTTGAGAAGGATGAATTAATTGGATTATTACAAAATAAGTGAACCTCCACTGGTTTCAAATGATTAAAAGGACTAATGAATAAGAATAAAATGCCCAAAAATGATTCTAATTATCAACAAGGCAAAATTTTAACAGAGCTGCAGTTAATTAATAGAAAAACATCGTCATATTTTGATAACTCATGATTAATAACTCATAATGTCATTATCAAAACCTTTTTACAAAGAAATGTAATTGAGGCTTCAGTCTAACCATAGACTTTGTTATAAAAAACAATAAAAACACAAATAAAACAAAATATATAGAACTTTTAAGAAAATAAAAACATTTTCAACGTAAAACATAAACTTTTTTACTGCTTTCCGATCTTTTATGTGCTAAGTAAATCCTCTTTTAGTCGAGGAAAGAGCTGGCAGCTTAATTGATAATAAAAAACGTTCATTAGTCGCAGCTCGGCAGGTTTGTTGTCTGTTGTTCCCTCGAGTCCACAAGTCTTCAGCACGAGGATTAGATCCAAATAGAAAAAAACAGAGCAGTCCTCCTCCTGTCGGGGGGGCAGACGTCTGAATTAGGAGGTCACAGGTTAATGAAGACGGCTGCCAGCTCCTGTCATGATACACCCATCACCCGCTGTAATGCTCCATTAGCCCGCTGGACTCCGGGTGTTTCCACTGTGAGCTGTGAATTAGTATCTGAGCCTCTGTGGTGTTTCATTTGGTTAATGGATGGCAGGAGCAGCCAGTAGAGACCTGGTGAGAGAGGTAATCCACGGTGCTGGTATTAACCCTCTGGTCACTGTATCAGGAGTAATCCAGGTGCTGCTGTGGCCCATTCTCACCTAATAAATAGGGATGGGGGGGAAAAATCGATTCAGTTACAAATCTCGATTCTTGTGAATTTTTAAAACATATTTATTGGGGGTGAGCATGTTGACCAGCTCTTGTTTTTGCACAAGAATCTAAACATACCCAAGCACTAGCTTTGCATCGCCTACATGCAAACAGCAATAGCCTACTTTTAGTTTATTTCAAAGTTTATATTTTAAGTAAACTTTTATTCTACTATTTAATTTACCTTTTATTTATTGTTTAAAAGAAGCCTAGGTGGCATACATTTCTTAATCTGTCAGTTTGTGTGCAGTTGACAGGGTCTATACAATAATAGGGCACATTTTTATTTATTTTCTCCATTGGCTGCCCGGCAGTCATTAAGTTAATGTTAATATTTGAAATAAAACTTGTAAAGCTCTACGTGAATTTGACTGTTGTATTTGAAGGTATAATTCAACATTTGCCATGGTCCAGTATTTGAAAAAAAAAATAACCAAAAGAAATCCCAGGAAATCGTAATATCGATTCGCAATACATATCGTATCGCCACCTAAGTATCGTGATAGTATCGTATCGGGAGGTCCCTGCTGATTCCCGTCCCTACTAATAATAGATATTTACTATGCTAATGCTCAACTGAAAGTGAAAGAGGTGGAACAGTTAGTGTAAAAACTATTTTGGGCTCATAATGAACCTGTGGTGGGACAAATTGGACTCTGGCGAGCAGCCACAGTCGAGGTAATCAATGGGAATCGCTGCAGAGCCACAGAAGTGTTAGATAACAGCTGCCTGTCCCAGGTTTACAGCTCAGCAATCACTCTACGGTTACAGCTCCGTAAAATTACTTAACGATTAATCATGTTGCTTAATGTGTGTGTGTGGGAGTGTGTGTGTGTGTAATGATAATACTTTGCATATTACTGTAAATGTGGATTCTTGCAAAATACAAAACCAGAAAATATTCTAGCTTCAGTGATTTGTTTATAAGATTTAGTTTAGCTGTTCAGCAGTACGTGGATCCATCGGGATTGATCAGCCACCCTGAATCTATCTGAGGGAGTTTTGTGGTTGGCTGGAGCCTCTGAAACAGAGATGTATTTCTGATGGAAAACGTCATCTTGGGCTACGTGTCTTTCTCAGTGGAGCTCGTACGTCGGCCGATACCCAACAGTCCCCTCGTGAACCCACGTTTAAATCCGCTAAGTCCAGATTTGTCTTGTTATCCGCACCAAATTGGAAGCTCTCGCAGATATCAGTCCCCTAAAGGTCCAAGACTTATTCCCAGGGGGCATCGGTGAAGATGTAAAGGAAGGCCCATCTGAATTCACCAAGTAATTATATTAATTTGAATCAAATTTCAAACACGTCCCCTAAAAGTGCCTATATCTTTTTTATTATCAAGATCTATGAATTATTTTATGAGAAAAAAACTCATGGGGGTTGATTTGTACAGTTTCACTGAACGTGACTCTGTGATGACTCTGAGGCGTGGCGGTTATGACTGTCTTTATGAGCGACTGTGTAATATCCTGCTCTCACTGCTACACACATTGTCATATCCTTCATATAGAGCAGCGGCTCAGACTGAAACAATGTCTTTAAAACCACTGTCTGGCCTCTCCTGCCCTGCTGGGGTTTAAAGTCCGTAGAAGCTCATTTTCTTTTGTTTGGGATGTCTGGGGAAATAAGATGAGATAATCTTTAGGTTTATTACGAGGCGAAGGCTTTGTTGTGTCTTGTTTTATTAGACATTGTTGTTGTTCCCGGTAATAATTTGGCTGTTTGAGGAGGACTCAGCATTTGTTATTTTAGTTATTTGGCTAATCAGATCTCTGTTGACTGATAAATCTGTAAATTGGACTCTAAAGATCTTCAGTTAACTACTAAACCTCCTGTTCATTCTCCATTCGATTGGGGGGAAATTTGTGGGATAAATGTAGTTTGTAGTCATGAGTTTGCTGATTTATGGACCATTTCATTTTTAGCACGAGTTACTTTATCTCCAATAACATGTAGGACTTCGAATACACAATAATAATAAATATGAATACAAATCCAAAGTGGACAAAAAGGAACATTTTGCTCAACATTCCCTTAAACCTCGATTCTCCGCACTACAGAGACCAGATTCGAAACTAAGATGTGAACTTTTAAACTTGTCAGAACATGAAGCATTTATCTTCCTTCTACTACTGCTGCCGATTCTAACTGAGGCTCCAGCTAACACTGGTAGCAATGCACCCCCGTCTCTTTCTATCTCTTTCCATCCCAGCAGCTCGTGCACAGAGGTTTAGCCCGAGGCCGAGTGAGACGGCACCTCAACGTGTCACATTCCTGCCCAACGGCAAAACTCGCACTGTACCATTTTCTTTACTTTAGCTACGTTACTTTCTAACCCTAACCCTAACCCTAACCCTTGTCTGTGTTTGGTCGATGGATTCTTAGCGTTTAATCCACGTCTGTTCTCCGAGTTCACTACAGAGAGGAAACAGCTTTTAATATAACGTGCTTCTGGCTTCCACTGTCGGTTGAGCATTCTTTTACGATTGCTCGGGGGAAAAAGGGAGAAAAGCTTCAAAGTTCAGGTTGCTCAAGGTGTGTTGCAGCCTCGCCTCATGTTGTCAGAGTGCACGTGAGTGTGTGTGTCTGTGTGTGTGTGTGTGTGTGTGTGTGTGTGTGTGCAGATGTGACTCCAGCAGGGAAGTATGTGTGAGGTTTCACTGATCTCTCCGCTCAGCAGAGACATGCCTGAGTGGCTGTCAGGCCGGAACAGAGAGGGAGGCCACAGTTAGTCAGATCCACACAGAAACAGTCGTGTGAGGAAACCATCTGAGTCACATTCATGTTTCCTCTCCTCTCTAATCTCTCTGCTCTGACTGGACTTCACATTCAGCATTTAGAGGATTACTATGAAAACTATCTCTGTGTAAGTAATACTTCTCGTTCATGTACCAACACAGCTAAAAAAGCATATCGCGTACCATTCCCGTGCACTGGGTTTGTGGGTTCTGAAAACAAAGAAGCATATTGTTTACTCAGAGATTTATTTTCAGACTACAACGCAGCCCGAGGGTTTTTAAACTGAACAGAGGTCAGCAGCGTTTCCAAAACTTTTCAATGATTCAGAAACTAGTGTGAACAGCAGGTGTATGTGTAGTCATGAGGTTTAAAACTGAAATGTAGCCTCAGTGTTTGCCCTATGTCCACCTAGCAGTGTTACACCACTGATTAAATATTTCTGTATTGAGAGGAGAGGGGAGGGCAGTATATTATTTATTTACACACACCTGTGAGTAAAGCATGGATCATAAAACGAGAAACTTTGCTGCCTGGAATAAATCCCACTTTAAACTAGGGATGGGGGAAAAAATCGATTCAGTTACAAATCGCGATTCTTGTGAATGACGATTTTAAATCGATATGCTGCCTCCCAAATCGATTTTTTTTTTTTAAATTAATTTTTTTTTTTAAAACATATTTATTGGTTTATACCGGGGGGGATATATTGGGGGAGCAACATCACCCCAGAGCATGTTGACCAGCTCTTGTTTTTGCACAAGAATCTAAACATACCCAAGCACTAGCTTTGCATCGGCTACATGCAAACAACAATAGCCTACTTTTTGTTTATTTCAAAGTTTATATTTTAAGTAAAATTTTATTCATTCTATTTAATTTACCTTTTATTTATTGTTTAAAAGTAGCCTAAGTGGCATACATTTCTTAATCTGTCAGTTTGTGTGCAGTTTACAGGGGCTATACAATAATAGGGAACATTTGATTTTATTTTCTCTATTGGCTGCCCGGCAGTCATTAAGTTAATGTTAATATTTGAAATAAAACTGGTAAAGCTCGAAGTGAATTTGACTGTGTTGTATTTGAAGGAATGATTCAACATTTTTCCATGGTCCAGTATTTAAAAAAAAAAAATAACCAAAAGAAATCCCAGGAAATCGTAATATCGAATCGCAATACTTACAGAAATCGCAATACATATCGTATCGCCACCTAAGTATCGTGATAGTATCGTATCGGGAGGTTCCTGCCGATTCCCGTCCCTACTTTAAACGGGCAAAACTCAGTCAAAATCAGTGAAAATACATATTTCCGATGTGTTAGTTTTTTAAGCTGTTTCCTTTAATTTGAGAAAAGTCGTCGCTGATTTCAACATTTAGAACTGTAGTTCACTTACGAGGATCTATGCATTTTAAGCTCTGTTTCTTTGTTTCTCCTCAGGTCGGCTCATGAAGCCATGGTAATAACCGTCCTCCTCTCGCGGTGAGCTGCCTGGTGGACAGACGGAGGCGTCATGGCCGAGCTGCCGATCGCCCCAGGAGAGGTCTACATCGAGGTGGAGTATGACTACGAGTACAAGTCCAAGGACCGCCTCATCAACATCCGGCAGGGCGACTGCTACATGCTGGTCAAGAAAACCAACGAGGACTGGTGGCAAGTGAGAAAAGAGGAGGGGACTAAAGCTTTTTATGTGCCTGCTCAGTACGTCCGGGAGGTCCGCAAAGCTCTCATGCCGCCTCTCAAACCCGCCCCCCATACTCCCGTCGCCGCCGGCAACACCCCTACCCAAGTTGGGGGGGTCCTCTGGGTCAGGCCAACCAACCTGGAGCTGGGACTCCAGGACCATCCAGCGGAGAACCTTCACAGACACGAGTCCGCCTCTCGCGCTCGCCGCTCGCCCTCGGCCCAAACCGCCTCCTCGGGGAACTTCAGCCCCCCCAGCCAGCGGCGGCACAGCTCCCACCGCCACCCCCCCGTCTCCCCCACCACCCCCACAGACCACGACCGAGCTCTGCACGACATTCTGGTCCACGGTGCAGGTCCCAAGCCCAGAGGGAGCTCCAGCACTCTCCCACGTTCGCGTGCTCGATCCCCAGAGATGGACCGGGCGCCGCTGGACGTCGACGGCACCCGACCCTTCGACTCCGCAGAGGACGAGAGACGCACAAACGACTCCGAGTCCGGAGACGAACTGAGCAGCTCCTCCACTGAACATCTACAGGTAAGAACAGGCAAACTCAAAAGGCTTTTCAGGTCTTCTTTTCACACACGTTTCACTGACTGGCTCCTTCCTGGATCCTTTCCACTTTGTCACTTCATTTAAAACAGCAGACTACTATTTCATATATGGTCATTTATTTGACTAAAGTGGCCGAAATGTCCTTCAGGATCAGTGAAGTATTTTTATATTAATCTATAAAGTACTTATCTATGTCTAGTGATGCTTACATTTTCCTTTTTTTTGGCTTTTTCATTGCACGTTAGGCAAAGTTCGCAGGGCAGCTGCTCTGTTATTTGTCTTTCCTCTCGCTCACACTAAATCACACAATGACGTAGCTGTGATTCAGTGGGATGTGTTTGTTGAAGGTCATCTGAAAGGGAACATATCCACTTTTACATTCGGCACTGAAAAGCCATTCAGTCCACTGCTTCCTTTGGCCGTTCTTTATGCCGTGTCAATGGCAGGAGAAAGGTCAGAGTGGTCGAGCTTGTTTTTGGTTGTGTGTTCAAAGAATCCAGCTTTGTCTGCAAGTACACTCTTTGTGTTGTTTTTTTCCTACCGTGAGTCATTTGAGCCACAAGTTTAATTATCCCAACAAATACCAAATCTCTGGTCACCAATCTCGTTCTGCCTCCGTCGGATTTCCCAGTTAATGACAGAGGCAAACAGGAAATGTGTCACTGGTGTCGATATCAGGACACCTGGTTTACAGCTTAGTCACTGTTTTATCACAGTGTCATTTAAGTGTCACCTCTATAGGACTACAGGTACAGTACTGCTGATTTATGCTAAGTTTATTTAATCATTAATAGTCTAAAAGCACCATCTGCAATCCAAATATCAAACAAAGCTTCTGCACCACATGTCATTTCTGAATCTTTTGAGTGGGTCTTAAAAGACACATTTTGACAAGTTGATACCAACTTAATTAATTTGTTAGTTTGTATCATTATCCCTCCGGCATACATTGCTATGCGTATAGTGATCACTGTGCCCATACTCATTTCGTTAGTGGAGAGAGCTCTAAAGAGACGAATATATAGAGAAATATTACGACTCTGATAGCACCAGATTCTCTGCTCCTTCAGATTTTGTGGGAGCCGGGGGGGAAATGCCGTCTCCTGACTTCATGTCTTTTGACACCAGAGTTCTGTTTCAATGAGTCATGTTGCACCCCTGAAGACGCCTGAGTGTGTTAATGCTCTGCGGTGTCCTGATGTGATGAGCTGTTCCTCGCCTCCACCTCATCCAGAGTAGTTCAGGAAGAACGTGTAAACACTCAGCTTTTTCCCTCAATTGATTCCTGGTTGTTTGGTCAGCTGGATCCGTCGTCCTGCCGAGGTCACGTGATCTGGACGGTGGGCAGTTGGTGATGTGAAACTGTCCTAGTTTCAGTCGGCTGGTTGTTTGTTTTTCCTCGGTCCTGGGCAACATGCGGCCGCTGATAACACCACAGCGGAGTCTGGACTTCCTGAAACATGACGAGTCTCTGCTTCTCCTCCATCCTCTGCTTTCACTTTTTCTCTTCTTGTGTGTCACATCAACCTCTTTCCTCAAGTAAACAGAGTGACCATTAAAGCAGGAGATTTAATGAACACAAAACCAAACCGGCAGCGATAACAATATCTAACCAATTGGCGTTTGACAACAGTCAAACAATGGCATAAACAGAGAGTTTATATAGTAAACTAATGGATCAAATTAAAAAACAAACGCCTGGGAAATTCCTCTGTGTTGTGTCGGCAATGGAATGGAATGCAACGCAGGGAATGTTTCGCTGACTAATGAAACACGTTTCTCAGCTACATTACGTAAAGGATATCCAGCCCTCCTCTTTTCCAGTTTGGAAAGTTGTCTTCTTGATGCTTGTGTAGACGTTGTGATGATTGCAGACATTGTCCATTAGCCCAACAATAGTTCATTCTCCTCTGGGCTTCACTCATTGAAACTTTTTAGATTGTGTGGTTGTGGTTACTTCACCTATTCCTTATCAGACATTTGTCTCTACCTCATTTGACTGAATTCTGATACAACCTCCCAGTCACATTAGATTTTAAAACTGCAAGAATCCAAGAGAAAATCAGTTCATTTCAATGGAATCTTTCAATGAGCATGAATGCTCTACAGTGAACTTTGGACACATGACTTATTACCCCATTGAGTAACAGCTTGTTAAAGCGGTTCTGGCCTTTGAGGAAATGGAGAGCTGGAGAGGTCAATATGGAGAATGATATCATAGCTCATTAAACGGTGCTTCACACACAGTCCAGTTGTATCTGACCCTCCTCTGTTGGAGCGTAACTTACTCCCAACGAGGCGTTAAAGGCAGAAGTCGATTGTACAAATATATCTTTGGATTAAACTGAATGAACTTAGTCCTGTTGGTGACGGAGCTAATGAGCTGGTTCAGAGAGTTTCCCCTCCTCTGTGATTCTTTTTAAAGAAATTAAGTTAAAACCTGAGAACAAGAATCCAAAGGAAGAAGAAAGTTCTGTGATCAAAGGTCTGCCTTTAATTCCAGCTACTTCTTTTCAAAGTGAAGTGTTTTTTACAAGAGCTTTTGCTGTGAAGTGGCTCCGAGTGTGGAGCTGGAGTCTTTGCTGCTGGTTCAGTTCAGGTCAAGGTTTTAAAAGAAGCTGAGTTTGAGCTAAATGCAGAAGTCAGTTTGTTAAACAATCACACATCAAGGTAAACAACACTTTACGATTGTGGTCTAATTTGGAATCGAGTTTCAGTTCCAAACCTGAAAAACAACTTCTTGTTGATAATTCTTTTAGTATATATATATATAGGCTGATAAATTGGTATGATGTTATACTTCCTATAATCCCTATGTCAGCATTGGCCCTAAAACAAATCTGTATCGATCAGGCTCCTGTTCAGATGAGATCTGCTGCAACATCATCATAAAGAAATGAAAGTGAGGGCACGTTTGAAACAAGCCGTCTCAACATTTGTTCCGAGGGTCTTGTCGAGACCCTCGGCCATCGATCCCTCGTGAGAAAATGTAGAAGTCGCCCCCTGTGAGATGTCGCCTGCTACTTTCAGAACGTCTCAAAGCCCCGGGCCACGGTGGGTTGGACACTGAATCCACTGAAGCAGATGTTTCCCTCCAGCCACTGTATATAATGGTTGTCAAGGTCTCAGTGTCTTTTAATTTGTTGCTTCACTGCACGGCCTCCTCCACTCGGCTCTTCATCTTCTCTCTTCCTTCAGGATCATCACAGGGTGTGCTTGCTACATGCTGTACGCTCCATTTTCAAGAACTGAGTATTAGTTTTTTGGAATTTTTGTATTCCCTTTCAACCTCATATAGGATTCACTCAGCCCATCCCGACAAAGTCAGAGCTGTGCCCTCGTGAAACTAAAAACAATAAGAAATATATAGAGCAACAGTAAAAGCTCTCTGATAAATGTCTTGAGAAAGGACTTAGTCATTTATATTAAGTCCCTCTTATGATTGGATGTCCCGTGTTAACACTATAGGTCTGAACAGGGCGAGTCACAGGAGTCACCTCCCTCTCTGTACCCTCAACACGTTCCATCGTCACAGTCAGTCACACCAGCCCGACCCCCCCCACCGCCTCCCATCGTTCTTTATGACGACTGTAATCAGCTAAAACCCTTTGAGGAATCTCACCAGGATTCCTCATCGCTCTGATGTCTTAGTGTGACAGGAAATGTGAACCTGTGTGGGTTTTTTACAACATCTCAGTTTACCGTACATGAAGTGATTGAACAGAGCCATGCATGCTAATGTACATCCGTACCACATGAAGTAAGGAACTCACTAATCCCGTCGTTCACACACCACTGCAGACACAGTCACGTAAATGTGTTCATACACACAGAGTCTGAAGGATCTGTTAACTGGAGTTAGGTTCTGGGAGCTCATATGAGTCTGGGAAAATGTATGCAGACAGAAACTGCACTGTTTGTAGAGGTGTACAACCACAGTGCAGTATTTCTAGTTTTGCTGTAGTTTTCCATTGATACTATTCACCCATAAACTTCCTGCTTCTACTGGGAGGCATAGAGGCTGTGCTCAGGGCTACTCTAATGTTGACAGAAGGGGAGTGTTTGTCACAGTGAAATTAAATAAGCAATTAACACACTTTTCCAGCAGTCCAACATTTGCTATAACCACAGTTCTGTGTTTATGTGTTTTGTTTCTCATCTTATCTCACTGCGTCATGTTTCCTGACAGATTGTTAGTGGATTACAAACCATGACCTTCTGCCACAAACCCAGTTCTGACATCTGGGTCACTACTCAGCCGACCAGATGACTGCGATTGTCAACACAATGAAACCCTTAGGTTTTTTATAGCATTGCAGCTAAAAATAATTTCCCTTTTATATGAGTCTGGAGTATTTTATTTATTAATAATTTTATTATTTTGTCTAAACAATGCTAGTTGCGGATTCTCAAAGCACAAGGGGGTTTGAAATACTACCTTGGTACCTAGGAACCTGGTATATTCACATTTTGTGGTTAAATACTTATTTAATACTTTTTTGTTGAAATCACACTTCTTGAAATGCATTAGCTCCGATTAATGGGGACGACATCTTTGCTGCACATATTGTGTCGTGGATTCAGATGTATTTTTGGATTTAAGCCTCAGAATGACTTCCCACATGTCTCCTTTTCAGGAAAATCACAATCAGCAAACAGCAGTTCATTCAGTTCAAGCCTCAGCGGAGCACTGCAGTGTGTGGTGGTGTCGGCCTGCGTGCTCATCACCGATGCTATGAAGCACTCCCAAGGGCCTGTAGTGCTGTTCTGTACTGTTATCAACCTGGGACACACACACAGGGCTTCAGGCGCTCTGGCAGATGACCCACTCCTTTGCAGTATGTGTCTAGCTGTTGTGTAACAGAGACCAGGGGTAGAGCCGAGTTTGACACCCTCACCTTCTGTCTCTGTCTTTCTTTATCCGTCTCTTCATCTCGAATCCACCTGCTCCTCCTCCAGCTGTGACGCAGCTCTGGTTCCCGTTGTAGCTCTGCACTCTTGGTTTAATAAAGACAAGCTTCCCTATGTTCAGATTGCACAACTTTCAAAGTCATCCGATCACTGTGCACTTGCCACTACACGACTTGTTGTCCTGTGATAGGGAGTCTTATCCAACGTGAAGTGACTCTGAGCTCTGATTGGAAGCCTCAGTGGATTTTATCTGCCAGCCGATGAACTGATCCAGCTTGGCTGCAGATCTCCGAGCTCCCTAACAGATCTGTGTGTGTGTGTGTGTGTGTGTGAATGTGTGTGTAACACATTTGAACGTCTAAAGAGAAATTGCTGAGCGTGTCTGCAGTGACCCGTAGATGACTGGATTAATAAGTTACTTATTTGACGTGCTACGGATGCACATCGATATGCATGGCTGTGTTCAATCACCTCATGTACAGCGAGGTGAGACAGTAACTAAACAAGACGACACCACTTGAATCGCTGAGTGGAAAAATCTGTTTAAAAGTGTAGTGTGAACTCGGCATAACCTGCAAATGTCACAATATGTACTTTTATACTGCAACATCAGTGCAACTCTGAACTTAGGGAATCAACAACCTCTGTAATCGCTGTTCTTACTTCATTGCACTGCTGCAAAAATACAGTAAATCCATTATTGCCTAAAGCTTTGCAGCTTATTGCAATCACTGGGAAAATGTAAATCAAATTATATTATACTCCAACAAAGAATTTGAACGTGGCTTTGTCCCATGATGACCAGTGCATGATCCACTGCATAAGGTCAGTATGGGTCTGATTTTTATCTAGTGTAAGAGATAAATGCATCTCTAGTATCATCACATATCTCTGAACTACAGCTGTCAAATTTATAAAAACCCAGAGGTGTTGTTTACCAGTCATGTGATGATCCAGAGCTCGAACAAGATGGTGGGAGTGGTGTCAAAAATCACAACTAAGATGTGAAGATTTACAGCTTTCAGTTGTCAATTGCAGAAATCAACTTTGTAAGTTAATGGAAGAATAATTTTTTCAACATCATAATGTATATTGATCTTCCTGGGGTTGCAGGAGTGATAGAAGATAGAAGGTTTGAAAAAAACAAACAAACAGCACTGCCAGCATATAATAAATATCCTTGATGGTGCTTATGGGGGATAATCCAGTGTAAATCATTACTGTGTGGCTGTATGACTTCTTTGATTAGAGACAAAGAAGAGTAGTGTGTGTGTGTGTGTGGAGGGGCAGGGGGCACGCTGGTCCTCACTTCATGGAGCTTTTCTTAATCCCTCTGGGAGCTTCAATTGGATATGTGTGTGTGTGTGTGTGGTTGTGTGTGGTTGTGTGTGTCCGCGTACACACATGTTGGTCATTATGTCAGCAAGGGCGTCCTGTGCTATGTGATGTAAATAGTGGCATTATAGGAGAGCCGGTCAAGCTGTATGTTTTGTTGCAGCTCGGGGAGAGCGAGCATCACAGAGCTCTGTGTTCTCTCTCTCTCTCTCGCCCTCTGTTTATGTAAGAACGTGTGTGTGTGTGTGAGTATATCAGCCACTGTGTGTGTGTGTTTGTGTGCGTCCAGGGCTTCTGAGTCACATTATCTGGTTTGCCACAGTGACATGTCAGTCAGGGAGAGAGTTTGTGAATAGGCAGAGTCTCGCCTGCACCATCGGTACCGCCGGCTGCTGCCCGTCTGACTTCCTCCTCTGCAGCGGCGACTCAGCGCCGGGACAGCATGTACCCAGACGAGAACCAGACGGTAAGGCAGCTTCTTCATCACACAAAAACCATCAACTTCCGATGCCTCAGGAGTCGATGTGTTCGTGCAAACTTCATGTGCATTTTTTTGCCGAGTCAGCAAAAACCCTCAGTTTGATGTATTCTGGTGTATTAAAGTAATTGCACTGCAGCGACTGATGCCTGCGAGTATTTCGAGCAAAATCCCATTTCATAACAAAGCCTTTGCAGGTTGCAGGAACCTCTTCTCCACACGGATGCACACAGGGCAGTGGGCTTTGCTGCATTTAGTGTTTGTTTCACTCTAAGAGAATTATGTTTAAATGAGGCGCCGAAGCGTGTGGATACTTTGATCCCGGTCATGCAAGCAGAGAGTTATGAGCTCTGAAGTTATCTACAGAAGCTTTCGCTCAAACAGGCTCTCGGAGCTTATGTGTCTATTCTTTCTCATCTCTGTATTTCTGTCTATGTCCCTCGCCCTCCCTCCCTCCCTCTATCTCACACACACACACACACACAGTAGCTGATCTTGCAGCTTTTGTCCACAAGCTCAGGGCAGACGTGTGTTTCTCATCCATTCGTTCAGCCCGAGCGCTCAAAGTGATCCATAACATCGATCGCTCAATCCCCACGCACTTTTTCACTGAATCCATGACATCAGCGGCCAGGAGGAAGAGACGGGAGGTTCAGCCGTGTGTCCTGAGAGGTTTGAAGTGATGATGCCATGCGACAGGGCGGCTAAGAGGATGCTAAGCACCGGCCGCGCTTCATTACATAAGCGCCGGCTACATAACATTTGTTTGGACAGCTGGCTGGTGAGAGGAGCTCAGGGCAGCAGAGAATGATGGGAGACAGGACGGAGAGAGAGTGGAGTGGTAGACAGGACAGAATACTTTGTAATAATGTATAGATATGTGTCTATATATACATATATTCTATCTGTTTGTATTTTTTTGAAATGTTCATGTACAGGTAGAATGGCTGCGTTGAACATGGCTTTTGTTTTTAGTCCCTCCCAGGGTTTTGAAGTACAGTTTTAATTCTAATCCATTAATTTATAGGTCCTTTTTGTACAAGATAACTCATATTAGATGTTTATCTTATGATCTTTTGAAACTAATCGGGTCAAGATCAACAAAAATATGGTCAGAAAAACACATTTTCAGCGGTGTATTTATATCTAGTGCTCAAGTATTTCACTTGACATTATTAACAGCTAAGTTGATCAAATCCTTTTCCTTATTGTCCCCCTTTTTATACCTTGGTACATCCCATTTCCACATGAGCATCTAAAGAGACAACATCACCCTCAGTTCTTAAAACCTTAGAAAATGACTTTTTGTTCTCACAGCTGCTCAGATGCTCCTCTTTGTAAAGTGAGATCCGCTCCTTCCAAACCAACATGGATATCTGAGCAGCCACTAAATGACAGAGAACCGTTTCCACCATATAATCTCTCGGTCCAGTATAAATAAAGGTTTGCTTGTGGCCCAGCCTATGTGTTCTCATGCCTGTCTGCCTGATGACAGCGTACGCTGTCATTTCTCACTTTTCAGAAGAAAGGACCGTCTTTGTTTGCACTTTGCTCTCAGTGAAGCTGAGAGTCAGAGATGATTAACTGGGCAACAAGGGAAGACTTTTATCTTCTTACTTTACGTTTAGACCAGTTGTGATCTGATTATCGGGACTTTCCTCAGTTCAGGAAATGTGTTTAATCTGCGAATAGGAAAATACACAGATCACTGTCAGCTCTTTCAGTCTTGGCGAATCTTGTTTTGATGGGAATTTGATCTCTTAGTTTTTACTGTGTGCCGCCACTTTTCTGGCTCCGACACGTGTCACACCCAAACTTAATTTTGTCTTTGCGTCTCTGATTGGTTGGATTTTTTTCTAAATGGGAAAGTGTTGTCTGATTAAGAAGCACTGCCTCGGTTTTTGTCTCCTTGTTTTTCATATTGTCTGGTTCCTGTTTGTGTAACATGTATGAAACGTACCGTTGGGAACATGTGGAGTTGTTCTTCCTACGTTGTGTTGGTTTCTGCAGCTGAAGCTTAACAGAGGACGATGTGCGTTCGGCTGGTTTAGTCTTCCATTACAAAGACCTACTTTCTCCACAGAGCTTACAGTGGGTTTCTTAGTCACTTCACAGGTTCAAGGTTTGATATCAGTGGGTCTCTGCATCTACCGTATGCTTCCAGCCTGGTTGGCACAGTGAAGTTTGCAATCACACAGGGCAGGGGTCATGGGATAGATAACACAGTGTAGGAATGGTAGTAATATTAACTGGTGGAGGATCTATGACAGGATGATCCATGCTTAAGTTGAGCTCTAGGCCTGTGCAATGCAGACGGAAGCATCAGATCCAGCTCCAAGGGCTCAGTACAACCCTTTACTACTGTTAAGGTTGAAGTTAGATATCAACACACATCCTGCTTGTATTTAATAAATGTGGAGTTGGGAGTGAGCCAGCATTGTGTGGCTACCGTTTCATCTTTTTGTGCATATTAAGCTACTTAGCAACTGCATGAATTGTAGTTGTGTGTGTCCTTCTTGATCATTGCCACAGTTTTTTAGACAGTAGGATCAAATGTTCTCATTCAGCAGTTGATTATTTAGATCTGTGGCGTCGATATGAGCATGTAATTATGTAATAATGAGTTTTGTATCGTATCGACCACAAGAGGAACGGGTTTAGAACCGATTTGACTAATTGTGCTTGACAAGTTCAAACAGAGTCTGCTGAATGATTGAACCGACAAGCTAAATGTCTTTTCTAGGTTTTTGTGTACTTGATGAAACAAGCTCTACGGTTTCTTCACAGCTAAAGGCCTATCTATTTACTTAATCATTATTTAAGACATGTTAAGGCCAAGTATGTGCTGAAACGTCCACTCCTCACAGTGGTGGTGTTTGCTTTCAGTGTGGCGCAACAGATGCACATTTCTACCTTTTACCACATACCTGCAAGTTCAAACCCAGCTCTACGGGTTTGGTGCTTATTTGTCAGACTGTGAAGAAATAAGTGTTAAAACGCACTGTGTCTGCAACATTTAAACATTTTTAGTAGAACAGAGGAAACAGAATGAAGGGATGGACCTGCAGACAGAGTCCTGCTGGGGAACTGGCTGCACTATCAGCTCTCCTTGGTTTAATGTCAGCTCCTCTCTTGCAGGATAAAAGCTCCTTAACTTCCTGTGTGGACTGTGCCCCCAGGATAATTCCACTTCAGATTAGATTATTAGATTATTTCAGGAGACTTGCCTGCCTCTTCCTCTTCCTCTTCCTCTTCCTCCTTCTCCTGCTCCTGTCCTCTGATAATTTACAACTAATAGCAGATATAACACTTCACATCGTCTGCATAGTGTTTTGCTATTGTCTTCATCCGTTAAAATCCACTCAAATCCCGCAAAGAAAACTCAGCAAGCCCCCCTTTGTCTTGTTGAACTGGTTCGACCTGAGCAGGTTTCTGTGCCGTGTTGAGATTTGTTGTGACGTCTGAGACATGATGCACGCTTCACTTCATTTGCATTCTCGACCAGAAATACAGGTTCAGGCCCAGTGAATGACTGGTATTCTGAACAGGCAAAAACTAGCATTTTACCCCCTCAAGGACGGCTTGATTTTCGTGCAAAATACAAAGTGAAGTCCCACAATGCTTGTTGTTATCTTTCAGTTCCACAAAGCCTTCTCTGTGGCGGGACCTCTGCTCTGTGTTTTGGTAATTTGTTATATTAAAATGCGAGCTGGATCTGAGCCTCGTCCTTGCTGCTCTGCTTCACGGAGCAAAGGTATCAGTGGAAGTGTCGAGACTAAATCTGAGCAATATGCAAACGTCTGCAGCTCCGGAGCCGTTTGTCTTTTTTATCAACTCTGGTCGAGGAGATAAAATGTGTTCAGGCAGAGAGAAGCTGTGAAAGAACATCGCCCTTCCTGACTCAGCCCTGCAGCTGAAGGACACAGTCAGAACAGACAGAGCAGCTCTTTATTTCTGTGTTTTTCCCTGAGAGTAATGGAATTAGACAAGTGTTGTTAAAAAGAGCAACAATCCACCAGCATCAACGAGGTCATCACCAAGGTCAGAGCACAAGAGAGTAACTATGGAAGAACATCACCTCAAAGTTATGAATATATTAGTTTACTTATACAAAATGCCTCTATCACATACTGCTTATATTTGATATTAAAGCTTGAAGCCTTGTAGAGACCATTTAATTAACTTTTTGTTTTTAAATAACCCTAAGCTATATTATCAACCTGACTTTTCCAAACATCTTCTATTAATACTCAGATAAGGAGATAAGAGCTGGATTTAAATAATACTTATTCTACCATTTAAAAGAAATGTAAGTCTCTGGATTGCACTAGTGCTTTCCCTGTCACTAGTTTCTTTTGCACATAATTTCTCAGTATTTGAGAAGTATTTTACAAGGAGAAGTCCTGACATGCTACAGACAGAGCGAAGGATCATCTTTAACCAGAGGGATCCTTCATCCGGCCTCTGTCTTCCTCATACCTGCTCTTTACTCTCCTCCTCCTCCATGAAGAGGTGAGCTGTCGAGACTTGCATCTCTGAGGAGACGAGGACACGTGTCCTGTTCTCTGCAGCTGCAGGAGCCACCAAATATGAGAGGATTCCTCCTTTTTATTCCTCTCCCACGACGCCACATTCTTAAAGGTTTGCAGAGACGAGTCGAGACAGGATTTCGCTGGGAGCAAAATACCCAGGAATATTGAGTGTGTTTGCTAGCTTTCACATTTACTTTAGAAACCAGTGGTATCAACTATAAGATATCACAACAGAATGAAGTATAACTGCACTGAAGGTGGCTGACAAGGTTCTCTTGATTGTTATCTTTGAGCAACATGTCCTCTATAAGCTGAGGTTTATAATAAACTTCACACATGAGCTCCTCTACTGTGAGTTTGAAAACATTACATCATGCCTATTATTAGTGTAACAGATATAGAAACTCATTATCATCATCATCGTTATTTTGGTGTATTAATTTGACTAGTTTCAGTTCCTGTATTTCCAGTTCAATGCATTTCTTGCCGTGAGAACTGCAGAAGTTAAGAACAGCTCAGCTTCTCATGCACCAGCCAATCAAACTGTTCTAAGTCAAACAAGCAAGTGCAGACACTAGCCAATCAAAATCCTGTTAACGAGAAAGAGGAGGCAGAGGCCGCTGGTGAACCTGGTGCGTGTTCATTCTAATTGTGGATATTATCTTTCCATGTACTTCTTGAAGCCCTGTATGAATAGCTAGCATGGTACGTCATGTCCACTGTCAAACACAGAGGAAAACACAGGACACTGCGACAAGTGAGCTGGCTGATGTGATTTCATATCCCAGACAAACTCATCTCTCTGCACCGTCCTGTGCTTCAACTGGAAATGATCAGTGAGGCTCCGGCAGCAGAGGAGACAAACTACCCTCCCTGGACTGAAAGAGAGAGAGACTCCGATAAACAAATAAAACAAATGCATGCAATGTCGTGGGAGTTTTCATTATTCACAGGTTAAATCGGGTTGAGGGGATCGTGCAGGAGGCTATTTCTGACTCAGCATCAAATTGGAAAGAGGTGTTGTATCTCTGCACCGATTGGCTCTCCTGGCACATTCTTTCCTCCTCACTCAGCCCGTTACCTTGAACTGTGGTCGACCCTGTGAACAGACTGTCGATGGAGGAGTTGGGGCTCATTGTCGAGCTGAATTAAACTGCGCTTTTCTAATTGCTCTGTCATTTCGTGGCTGCATGATGCCGCTCGGCTTCCCCGTGTCGCAGTTATCGGTCTGTTCACTGGCGGCTTCGCTGTGTGTTGAGCTGCCTCTTTGCTCCTGAAGGCAAACAAAGCTCTGCGGGTGTTTTCCATTTGGTTCTAGACGATTAGATATGACCCAGGGTTGACTTTTGATGTCATGCACATACGTCAAACATCAAATAGGAATTGTTTTCTTCATTTGTTAATTTACTGATTATTCACCCATTTGAAAAATATCAGAAAATTTTAGATTTTCAAATGTATATTGATTTTTCATTATATGAATTTAGAAAAGCAGTAAAACTCCTTATTGAAAAAGCTGGAACCATCAGATTTAATTCAATGTTGCACTGTAAATAAAACAGATTATCAACATTATATTTTGTCACCACCACCAGATTAGGGATGCCATGTTGATGCCATGTACAAGCTGAACTCATAATATTATGTTATACTCTCATGATCCTTTGACGCTGTCTCAAGCTGGTGAAAGACGTCATCATGTGCAGTGGAAGACATGAGCAGCTTTATTGAACACATGTGCTTGTTGCCTCTATTAAAAAACCTCAGTTGGCCTGAAATACAACTTGGTCCATGAGTGAGAATGTCCCATATTAAAGTCAGGTCAGTAACCCAGTTACCCCAATCAGGCCAGGACTGCACTGACCTCCAGAATACTGTGTGCTTCTCATTGTCCACTGAGAAAGTTTGATCAAGTTAACTTAATGGGGAAAGTCAATTACACCCAAATGAAGACTAAGTTCCTTTTTATCTGCTTTTAAAGGTATTTCAGCTGTTCTCTGGTAAACTGGTCTCAACTTGTCCTGATGGCAGATTATTTTTAATTTGTTAGATTCGATTTGCCTTTAGAAGAACACGTCCTTTTCTCCTGGAGAAGATTTAATCCAATATGCCATCAGGGCGGATGCTCTTGAAACGTAATTATCTCCCTCTTATGTCACATATTCTTCATACTTGGAGCAAACCCTTGATTTCTGTGTTATTCCATGATCTGTGGTGTGAGTGAAGAGGCCACTTGTAACATGTCTCAGTCGTGACTCACTGTTTTCCAGCGCCTACTCATTTATGAGGTCCACTCTTACGTCTTTGCTCGAGGATGGCTGGTGTTTCTAGTTACAAGCTTTTTTCTGGGCATTGAACACATTTCCTCAACTTCCACTTTTTATATTACTTTAGGCGTTTCCTCCATTCCATGTTGGCCCCTTCCACTCCTCTGATAATGTACATTTAAGAAAGAACTTTAGTATTAACAACAAACAAGTCCTCATATTGTGTATATGCAGAACCTACTGTCCCTCAACTCGGCCTCTGCAAGTCGCCCGGCAGGCGTTTGACTTCTCCCCTACACGTTTGACCTCACAGCCATTAATAATGCAGTGAGGAAAATAATGTGTCTTTTCATGAGTCCAGAAGTGGAAAGAAACCATTGTGGGCAATGACCTAAAGCTGAGAGGCTGATGCTGGTCGTGGTGTTTGTGTTTGTGTTGCTACGGGTTGTCCTGACGCACATGTTCTTGATATCAGTCCAGGAGGAAGTTACAGATTCTCATCTGTAGATTCACAAACAAGCTAAAAGGTACCAGGAGGTCGGGCGCTGCATTCATAGGTAATGAGACATGCCTTTGGAAACAAAAATAAAGGTTAGTGACATCTTGGAGAGTTATACTTTACAGATTGGACCTGGAATATATTCCAAAATAAAACGTCACTGAAGCTTTTTCCTGCTGATAGTCACTGCTGATTGTTGTCCTACACTTGCTTCTGTACTTTTTATGTTTTAATCATTTTAACAATGGTTTCATTATTTATTATACTATTCTTTTGAAGGACTTGGGTTTTATTTGTGTTTTATACTCTCTATATTTTCTTGTCTGTGTTTGAGTGAGCTCACCCAGACGATAGAGCAATTTATCGTCTGGGTGAGCCACAGATCATGGAATAACACAGAAATCAAGGGTTTGCTCCAAGTAAGAAGAATATATGATATAAAACGGAGAGAATTACATTTCAAGAGCACCGCCCTGATGGCATATTGGATTAAATCTTCTCCAGAGTAAAATATAAATCGACTTAGACAAAAATGTTGTCATGAAAAGGGTTTAAAAAAGGACGTGTTCTTCTATAGGCAATCGAATCTTACAAATTAAAAATAATCTGCAATCAGAACAAGTTGAGACCAGTATTGGATCTGGAATATTTACAGAATTATTATGGTTATTCCAACGACCATATTACGGACCCATAGAATGAGGCCTTACGCTAACATGTTGTTATTTGATCCCTGTTGACGTTGTTATTTTGAAGAGGTTATGGTTGAAAAGCCGCACTGAGACGAGGATCTGCAAAGAGGGCTGAAGATGTTTCCTGACACTTTGTTCCAGCCGGTGGCCTCACTCACGGCCCTGTGGTATTTTCGGACGAATATAGTCTACTTAGATAATTACTGCACCCAGCTGAGTCTCCCTCTATCTCCGTCGGTGACACTGGGCCGAGCTTAGCACCGCGGCTGTGTGTGTGTCCTCGTTTCTCTTGGTTAATGAGCATACAGCCTCATCTATGTCCATGAATGAACATCAAACACATGCCGACTGATGCCCTTAAAGGAACTCTGTCTGTGTGTGAAGGAATAATACTCAGTGCTGTTCCTCCCCCAGTGGATTTGGTCTTAACTCATTCAGAGGACCCAGCTGGGTCAGGCTGCTCAACAGAGAAGCTGTGTCTGTTGTAATGTGATCCGATTGAATGAGACACTGTAAAGGGCCGAACTCCTCAGAGGACATTTCTTTTTTCTCAGTAGCGAATTAAGTTTATTTGTAAAAATAAAAGTAGATTTGATTAAATGTATCTTTGTAAGTTATCAGTGTGTAGGTTGAATTTAAATACATTTATATTAGGGCTGGGCAAGTTAACTCGTTTCAATCGAGTTAACTCAAGTGATGAGTTAACTCGATTAATTATTTTATCTCGCATTAACTCAGGTCTGATTATTTATTGTTTTATTGTGAAAGTCAGGCTTTTATTTTGTGAAAGTCTGTTGCTGACTGCTGCAGAACAGGAAAAAAGAAAATAATTTGCGGATAAACAATCGAGTTAACTCATCACTTGAGTTAACTCGATTAAAACGAGTTAACTTGCCCAGCCCTAATTTATATTGATGGATGGGGACCTGTAAAGCTTGAATGACAGAATTGTCACGTATGTTTAGAGTTCTGAAAATTGGCAAAGTTGTTCGTAACTGTTAAACTTGTATGACATTTCAGCCCCGTAATCTTGAAAGCCATTAAAGGAACCATTGACTGTTTAGAAATAAACAACTTGACAGCTCCCCTAAAGAGATCGCCCCCTGGTGACTGGCTGCAGTATTGGTCATAAACCCCGCCTCCTCCATGTTAGCATATCGGACATAAGCCAAACTTAACAGCACTGATGTATATTCAAGCGTTCATGTTCCTGATAAGTTTAGTTTTAATCACCTCAATGGATTGAAACATCATGATTGACAGCTGGGACCGGCTTGTGATTGGTCAGGCCGGTGTATCAGCAGGACCTCCATAGATATAGATCAGGGCTCGTAAATCCTAAAGTAAATTGTTTACTTTAAGTTTCTCCTTTCGTAGCACCACACTCTTCAAAAAGTGTGGTGCAGCTCAGTATAAACAGATGTATCTACCTGCAGGAGGATTTAGAGTCTGACATTAACAGAGTCTCCATATCTGGGCTTCATATCTACATCCTGCTCAGCTGTGTTGGATCAACGCAGCTGGATTAAGATAACAGGCGTTAAGATGTAAACATCCATCACTGGTGGTTTAGATTGTTGTGATGTGGTCAGCGGGTTATTTCCACAACTACAGGGCAGCATGAAAGCTCCTCTCCACCGGGCTCTGCTGTGGTGAGAGTGGAAAGTGTGTCTTCTGTTGTTTTTACTTTGATTTTAAAGATTTGTTTTCTACATAAGCAACAGGGTTCATAGCACAGTGTTTGTGCGGTAAACAACAACTTTTAATCCACCAAGTCGGAGGGAAAAGTTACACAGCATCGTCATATGAGTCGCATCCAATTTGCCTTATGTGTCCTGAGCTGTGATTACACCTGTCCCCTTGCGACGCAATTACATAATCAACTACACACACACACACACACACACACAGACACGCACACACATGACAGCTATCCTTACCAGACCTCTCCAGCCCCCAGCCACACACTGTGCTGGAAGAATTAGCGTCACTAGCTGTGACCAGGCAGGTAGATGGGATTAGAGGATAAATCATTCGGTCAAGGCTGTGGCTGCCTCGCTGCTCAGATAGTGTGTTTCCCACAGCACTGATTTTATATTTAAGGCTCTGAATTTATTATACAGCGCATTTTTTTGCATTTCTAAAAACAAAAAGGCGTGTGTCACTATGAACAAAGCCTCAAAAACCCAGAGAGTGAAAATATGTCGACATAATATGAACGACAAAACTCATTTTCTCCTCACTTGTTTTAACCGTCTCTGGTTAAGAAATGTCAGTCTGGTTTCTGGAAGTCAACAGTCCTGTTTGGCTAAATGAGACGTTCCAGCGTTCAGGAAGGTCGACGGTGGTTCCCCCGCATCGCGTTCCAGCCTGTGGGGAATAACGCTCGCCCCCTGTGGTGAAGGCAGAGCAGCATCCACACAGCTGCTGTTCCAGACTCACAAGCATATGCTCCTACACTCTGCAATCTAAAAACCACACACACAAACATCTGGGAAAGTTAATTTGCTCCCACATTTGGGTGCCGCCAATAATCCTCTTCTTTTTTTTTTACTCTCTATTTCTCTTGTGTGTTTATTTTTGCACACTTAGTCACGCAATCCAGGCGACTGTACACAATCCCCACAGAGAGTCGTACACTGTAGGAAATGTGACATTCAGCCCCAAGTGAGCCTCATTCATTTGAATGATCTCTAATGCAAAAGGGCTCTGGCAAAGCATTAAACCTGTTTTTAACCCGAATTAATTAATAAATTATTATAAATTGAAGTGTAATATATGTTTCAGGAGCTTAGCTGATGCTTAGTCTCCTTATTTAAATATGGGTGTGTGTCCTGTGGCGTCCTGGGTCAGTGCAGCCTGAAAGCTTCCTGACTTCATGAGGTCACTCGGAGCACAGACTCACCTCAGGCCTTTCATTGTGTTCCCCCTGCGCCGCATTGTCCGCGCTTTTCTCCTGTTGAATGTAATTGCACAGAAGTTGCGTAATTGCTTTGGGTGGTGCCGCTATTTAAAGAGCTTTTGTGTTGACTTGCAGGCGGTTTGTCTAGTGGTTGTTTTTCCTTTGCCCCTGTTATTCATCTCAGTCAGATTTACTGAGATGACCTTAGACCGGAATGAAAGACTCACCACGCTGTAACAGACGTGTTCTATCAGCCTGAAGCTTTTCCGGGTCAGACTCCACTCATGTCTATGTTTTGTCTTGGTCTGTCCCTTGTTATTTCTCAGTAAATACAGCGAACGCAGATTTCCAGGTTTCTTTCCCCCTCCCCCTTGTGTACCGAGGCATCACTCAGAATACTTGAGGTCTAGATATGTTTTAAAAGGGGAGAATGACAAAAGAAATAACAGATTAATGGAAGGAAGGAAGCAGCAGATTCATTTGAATCTACCAACCTTCCTGTTTAGTCACCTGGTTTCCTCTCACGTCTGCAGTGAGTTCTAGTCTCTGATGTAATCACAGCCTCCTCTCTGTCACGCCTCATGGCTGGTTTCACTAGTCGACCCACATCCTGTGCCTCAACTACTAATAACTTTCAGCATTGATACATTTACATATGATCAACCTATGTATATGAACGTATAATCAATTATCTATTTGCCTGCAAAATATTAAATACCTTGTTTTACCAGTTTACTAGATGCAAAGTGAAAAAATACAAGTGATTCTGTGTTGTGTTCTTTTCTGAGTCATCAAATCAAGATCAATTCCTGCCTCCGTCAGCGACACTGGGTCTGAGGCCAAAGAGGAAAACATTGAGACACATTTCCTAAGCATGTTATGCAATACAGCTTCCAGCCGTGTGTGTGTGTTTGTGTGTATGCGTGCATGTGTGTGTGTTTCAACAGCACTTTGTCCCAGTGAAACTACATGACCTAGTATACAAGGAAGTAGAGAAGTTGCTGATTTATCTGTGTGTGTGTTTGAGGGCATATGTGTGCACGTGCGACTTTGCACAGGTGTGTGTGTGTGAGCACATCAGTCCGAGCTGTTCTTAAATGATTTGCTCCTGTGTGTTTCTACCGTGTGTGAGTGTTGTGTGTTTGCACGGCCCAGTTCTCTGTGGTATGCGGCAGAGCAGGTTCCTCTGTGTCTGAGAGGAAGGAGGAGGAGAGAGGAGGTGAACGTGTGGAGCTCCTCCTCCTCCCCTGGCTTCATCGCTCCTCTTCAAACTTCACTAACTTTGTTGTCAGGCTGCCATCTAAAGGACTGTGCTGCTCCATCCCTCAGCCATGGAGGGTGAGGGATGGAGCTCTACCTCCACGTAGAGTCATATCGTGCATTGATTAGTTTGGATGATTTATTAATGACATAGATTGGGTTCAAACGAGGAAGGTTAAATCATATTGATTGACTGTGAAATAAGCACATTGGCTGTTGTTGTGTTTTCAATGCTGCTTGGACAAGTTGAATCCTATGAGCCATCATAACCCCCTGAAAAATACTAAAACTTGAAACCACAACATAAACCTGATCTGTGAAGGAGCCAGCGAACGTAACCTGGAGGTTTGTGTTTTGAATCTCACACCAACCTCGTCTAAATATAACTGTTATGATGCCAAAGCACCTGCAGACATTTCCCTCTAATATTAGCTCTGCTGTGCATCCTGAGTCCTTTTCCCTTTTCTCTCCGTCTCTGTTTCTTTTTCAGTTTCTAATGTGGTTTATCTGCAGCTGAAGAGCACCGGGCCGGTTGATTACTATTCCAGTGCAGAGCTGCAGAGCTGCAGGCAGCACAGATAAAAGCATGCAGGTCTCAGACAGGAATTGGCAGCGTCATTCTCCGTCCCTTCATATTCTCTGTCCATAAAACCCTCTGGACTGAAATGGGAAACAAATCATATGCTGAGCTGCAACCTGAAATCTCGATTGTCGGCTCAAAGCTTTCTTTTAGTGATGTCACTATCCATATTTCAAATGAACAGACTTTCTGAAACTCCAAAACAAATCCAACACCCTGTGCCACTTGTCGACCTGGTCCAACCTTTCCTTGAAGCACAGTGCACTATCAAAGAGAGCAGCCTCCTCAGGAGAAGAGGTCAACCTCTGTCCCACTGTGGGTCACTGGTTTCCGAGCTCCGTGTTGATCAGGCGGTCAGTCTGTTCACACCAGATGTCCAACACCAGCTGCTCAGGAGCGTCCCGCTGCTGTAATGGAGTTACAAGACTCCCTGTGAGTTTTTAATGAGTCCGCCTGGCAGTGCAGCTTTTACTTACTTAATGAGAGCGAGTATTTGACAGAACTTATATTCCTTCTGTCTGTGTTTTTATTTGTTTTTCTAAGTTTGCACTACATGACGCTGAAGCCGAATATACATCCACCAAACAATAACATAGCAATTAAGTTGACATTTTAGGGTATCAGACTATTTTTTTTTGTGCTGGAAATTGAATAAAAAGCTTCTCAGCCTGTATTTGAATTCACAGCAGGACAGACATGAGGGGAACATCTAGTTTTGAGGGATTAGGGCTTTTCAACCGTCGATTGACTAGGACTTCCTCTTTGAAGCATCCATGCACTAAATCACATGTACAGGAAGAGCTCGGTGCAGAGTCTCCGGGGCTGAGCGCTGCGTGCGTTGACTGAGCTCAACTCAAACTCACGATATACAAAACAGGGACAATGGCAAGGATCCGTTTGAGGAGAAGTTTCTTCAGATCCAACTCGATGGATGAAGAGGACGATATGTTTATGAGCTGCTCACTGCAAGAGGTAATCTATTACACGTTTGTTATTGTTGAGCACTCGCTAAGTTTAAAGCTATGTCTTGTTTTGCGCATTAGCATGATATGAAAACCGTTTTATTTTACAGAATAAACAATGAAGGAAAGATTTATATCGGCATCTGCCCCCTGAAACTCAATCATCCTCAAGTATACTACACATTTATATCATTGTGTATTTATAATGTGTGTTTGGTAATCCGCTCATGCTGTGGCGGTGTATTGAACAACACGCCTCTGATTATTCAGTTTGCCTCTGCACCTCCAGCTGTTTGCTGAGCTCCTGTATATTTCATCCCTATTGATCCCAGTGCAATAAAACCATCACAGAGCCAATGTTTTAAAGCCCTGTGGGTGCTGGCATTATTCATGACTCTGTCTGAGCTGCGGCTCCGCAGACAGCCAGCGTCTTTGTAACGCCGGCATGAAATAATCATGAGAGGTCGTCCATTGACTGAATCAGACGTTGGTCGAGGTTCTGAGGAGAGTTACTCCATCCGTCTGCTTCTCAGTTGTTTTCGATGGGGGACAGATTTTTCACAATTCCTCTCTCCTCGTGGTGTAAAGATGAGTCGGCACACAGACCCTCCTCTCAATGTTCAGGATGCATCTTGACAGTCAGTTTTACTTCCTTGTTTTTAACCGACACGGGTCCCTGCCACTCGGCGTTACACAACAGCAGCACTGACTTCCCCCTGCGCTGATCCTTCAGGTTCCCTGCTCCTCCACGGTCAACACTGGTTATGTCAGCTTCATCGACATAAAGTTTATTTCACATTTCAGTCACTTCCTCTATGTTCCACCGCCGCTAACCAACCCGGCACAAACTCTGCACACACTCTGTCGTTTACTACAGTTTCACCTCAGTGGAGACACGGAGTAAACGGACGGGGGGTGTTTGATTGAAGCCCTGAGGGGCTCAAAGTTATTTTGGATGGAGGTGTCCATCAACTTGCACCTGTAGATTTACACTCTGAAATCTGTAAATTTCTTATATCACGCTTTCCTGGAACTTTTCCCTGATTTCATATATATATATATATATATATATATATGTATATTATAACAGACTTAAATCCACTCTCAGATGACTCACAGTTCCACCTCCCTCTCTCTCTCTCTCTTTTTCTCTCTTTCTCCCTCCATCAGACGGGGTCTTCAGGCCGAGGCCGCTCCGAGTCGCCCGTCTACACCAACCTCCAGGAGCTGAAGATCACTCAGACCAGCCTGCCCCCCCTGCCCTCGGGCTCCCCCATCCACTCCCTGGGCGACTGGGAGACCCACAGGGACCAGAACGGCCGACACTTCTACTACCACCGCGGCACCCAGGAGAGGACCTGGAAACCTCCACGAGCCAGGGACGCCAGCAGCGGGAACTCCAGAGGAGAGAACCACAGCGCAGAAGAGAGCTCCGAGGTACGGAGCATTGACTGCAGAGAGGGTTCAGCCAAACACACACACGTAGACACATCCCTTTATACCTGTTTTTATGAAGAACTTCCAGTGACAACGCTCCATATAAGTGCCTTATGCCACTTGGCAAAATCTCACTGAGAAAGTTATTCAAATTTAGTTTTAAGTTTCCTCACTAAAAACAAACCTCCAGCTGTAATCCATTAAGCTCACACTGTATGTAAACACTAACAGTGGAGGAAGTAAGAGCGTGAGTTATTCCACACATGTGGTCAGTCGCTGCAGAAACCAGATGTGACACACACAAACACACACACACTTATACACACACTTACCGACTCACAAAAAAACACTTGGTCATGGGACACATCTATAAAGAGACTGTGTAAAAACCTCAAGCTTTATTTTTGGTGGACGTACGTGACCATTTTCATAAACAGCGGGGAGGTGGTATCACCCGTAGTCACATGAGACACTGTCAAGATTTACGTTCCTGTCAAGTGTCAACAGAAGAGCTTCTGATCAAACCTGTTGGGACTGATATTCATATCATGTCTCAAAAGGGCCAGAATGATTCGTCTCAACTTAATTCAGAATCTTGATATTATATTTTAGTACCTTAAATTAGCAGAAGATACAGTTGAATCCCTGTCACCTCAGAGTTTGTTAGAGACACCACTGCTGCAGGCATGATACCAAATTCAACCTATGAATACTAGATACTACAACTGAACAATTCACACGTCAGGAATCAATAAAAGAGAAAAAGTTAGACTCCGAGGTGTGGCTGAGACAACTCTGTAAAAGTGAAAGTATTACAATGCACAAAAACCAGTGGAAAGGTCCGACTCAGCTGGAATGACCTGACTTCGCAAAGCTATAGTCACCCTGAGCTTAAACTGGTTTTCACAAGTGTAGAATTACAAGAACTCCCACCCTCATGTGTTCACATTTCCTCTGTGACAATGACTCAGATATTTTATAGATAACAAACACACAATAAAAGCCCGGATTCAGTTTGTGTTGTGTCTTTCTCATGATAAAGAGCCGCACATGTAGACATCAGCAAAATGGTTTTCCGCTGGCGGTGACAGATTGTGATGGGAAATTTGATTTGTCAGACAAAATATATTTCAGAGTAAAAATGTTAAGTTTTCTCTCTGACATCCAGATTTATTTCCAGAAAATATGTTGTGGGGAAAAAAACACATAAAGACTTGTGTCATTTGGAAATTGCACGAGTCAATATCAACAGTGAGAACGATTCCGACACAATCACAGACACTGAGACTTCCCAGCCTGAATCATGTGGGATTCCTCTCTGTTTCTTTAAATGGCTGCACCACACTGCCACCTACAGGTGAAAGGCAGTCACTCTCCCACTGCAGCCTCCACAGTGAAGCATGAGCATTGGGGATTTTTGCTGCTTGATGGGTTTTCTGTCATTTTCTCATATCTCATTGGTTCTGGGTGCCTCTGTATCTTCATGGTGAAAGACGCCCTCTCTCTTGTTTCTCTCTCTCTCTCTCTCTCTCTCTCTCTCTTTTTACATCAATGTCAGACGACTCCTCTGTCGCTCTCGCCGTCTTTCCTTCCGTTCCTCTCGCTCTCCATCGGTCGACTTCAGCCTCTGTCGTCGGAGGACACCTGCTTCAGTGCCTACTCTAGCCAATCAGACAGTCAGTACGGCTCGCCGCCGCGTGGTTGGTCGGAGGCGACGGACGAGCACGGCCACACGCTGTACGTCAGCGACCATACGAACGAGAAGGTACCGGCTGCACGGGGCTGATCCTCTGTACTGTGGTTGCTTCTGGCGATGCATGGGGGAGATGGATGTAGTCTTTGCTTATAACAGTGTTGTAACAGCATGACAGTGATTACCAGCACCAGAGAAAAAGATGAAAATATTCCTCATTATCTGGAAATCATTTTTAAGCACAATAATCACATAGGAAATGGAAACCACATGGTGTCCAAATTCCAAACAGCTCCACCAACTGCTTGTAACACCTCATGTTCGCCAGTAGGTTTGTTATCAATGGAGATGTCAGAATGAGTCTGGGCTTTCTCTTGTCTGTCCGTGTGTCACCAGTGGTTAAAACACGTTGATGAGCAGGGTCGACCTTATTACTACAGTGCAGACGGCTCCAGGTCAGAGTGGGAGCTGCCAAAGGTAACGATCTGTAGGAATCCCTGTTTGTTTTATTACAAAAGGGAATCAACACTAAAGAAAAATCAACCTTTCTGTTAGTGGCTGATATCCACTTTGTGATAGTGATTCACTAGATGAATTTCCCGTTATCACGTCATAGAGATTTCAGACACAATAAGGCACAAACTGGTATTATTAAATACAATTTCCTTTGCCGTAGTTAAAGGTCCTGTTCACTGATGCTGTGCGATTCTAATTTACCTCCCTCCAGTACAACCTCTCTCCTCCTCAGCCGTCAGGAGATGCTCCTAAGAGCCGCAGCCTGGACCGGAGACACATGGAGCCCATCGTCCTGACCAAGTGGAGACACAGCGCCTACGTCCAGGAGCCCAACGACAAGGTGGGACACACAGATCTGCCAGTGGTGCCTCACGATTCTTATAGTGTATAAACTTAAAACATTTACTCTTACAGTTCAGCTGTTTTCTGTTGTTTTCGTCGCAAAGCTGTTTTTAAAGGTCAACAGTTTCAGTTGTAGACTTGTTGCATTGCAGCGGCTGTTAAAAACCAGACGTTTCCGGGCCGTCTCCGCCCGTCTCCACCTTCACCCGTACAAACCCAAAGTCAGTAGTCTGTCTCACCGACCAATCAGAGCCCTGTCCCTTAATCCCAGCAGCCAATCAGCTTGCATGCAGATAATCAGGATAATCACAAAACAGTAAAAGTAATAATTACTCTGCCAATTTTCCTTTTTAAACATTTTTTTCTTGCATGATTCCCTGAGTTGATCGAGCCTGTTCATTTAAATAACTCTGCTTATGATATTGGAGCTTCAATCACAAACCTGGTTAATTAAATCTTGTTGAGCGATAACAGCAGCCTTCCAGCAAGTGATGAAATATTGTGCAATAAAAACAGAGAGTTTCTGCAGGGTCTTAAAAAAGTTCAAATGAACCAATCTCATTTTTGGGCTTGGTCTTGAATACATTTAGATGATTTTGAATAGTTTAATGTTCATTTAAGGCTACTTGCTTCAAAACCTTTAACTTGTGTTTATCTTTAACAAAAAATGTGTTTTAGAGAAATGTTCTGTTTGCATAGTTTTTAAAGTTCTTTCTCAACGATACAGATATAAGCACCATGTAAGAAAACTACATACAAAATCCTTCATATCTGTCGTACTTAACACAGATCTTCAGTCATTATGTTATTAAAAGGTCTTGAAAAGTCTTGAACGTGAAAAATTACAAATTACGAGTGACCAATACAAACAGTGGATGGAAAAAACAGACATTCTGACAAAGCCACATGTGAAGCAGATGTGATGCATAGGTCCAGTCGTTATTACACATTATAATAAAGAACTGTTACATATTAAATCCTTTAAAATAACTCACTGAAACCTGCAGAAACCCTGAATTAAAATAGACAAACTAGACAAATAGATTTCTGACACACACTGTTGCTGTATCCACATCTCATTAATAATCCGTGTGCGCCTCCTGGACATCACACAGGTACTTGACACACTTGGCAGCTTGGTAATCTCTCCGTTAATTGCAATCACACTGTTTGAGCCGTCTGTGTCTTCTTAACCTCCCGTCCTTTTCTCATTAACACTCCGTTGTTAGCCCATGTGACAGTTTGTGTTCTCCTCCCCAGGACGCTCCTCTGGGCCCTGCGCCCCCCTCTCCTGATTCTGACTCCTGCCCTTCGTCTCCCAAGTCCCCCACCTCTGTTAGTACTCACCCCTAACCTCGCTTCCTCGCCTCGCCCACCAGCCTCGGTCCTGCGGGGGGGGGCTGGGGGGTTCACGTTGTCCCTGATTGGAGGCAGCGACACATTTTTTTTTTTTTTGCGGCTTGCTGCAGGGTTGTGACACTGGTCTGGATAATGTGGAAATGATTAGAGCAAAGTCGAGTGTGACGGCAGAAACACAGAGAGGGAATCTGAAGTTGAGCCGGTGTAGAAACACTGATTTCTGGTTGAATTGCGTTTTGCTTGTGTTTGTTGAAATCACAACAGGAGCTTAATGATTTCAAGAGACATTGAAATAATGGTTCGGCTGATTGGCTTTCTCAGCCGAACCGAAGCAGATTCTCTAAAATCTGCTGCTTGATCCTAAAAGGCATAAGATCGCTGGCTGAATGCAGCTTGGCCGAGACATGTTTCTTTTCTTCTTCTTCTCCTCCTCTTGTCCCTGTTCACTCCCTCGTGTTCAGTCACTTGCTTTTCCTGCGGGCGCAGTCAGCTGGGATCGCTCTGGTGCTCGGGTGTTTTGCGGTGGTGGTGGTGGTTTTTCCACCGGTGTGACACCTGCTTATCCAGTGTTTGTTTCTCTCTGCAGCCGTCTGAAAAGTGTGGCGTCCTGAATGTGACCAAGATCACTGAGTTTGGCAAGAAAGTACGGTGAGTAGCTCCGCCTCCTCAGATAGATTCTAATCTTATTGAAATCAACACTCGTTTTGCTTGAAGCTCATTTTGATTTTGAAAGTACTATCAACTATTTTTGACAGATATAGAAGTGAAAATGAAATACTTCCTGCACTCAAAAAATATTGTGATCTTTCTATTTTTAGGAAGAGTTGGACGTCTTCCTGGACGGTTCTGCAGGGACACACGCTGCTGTTCGCCAAAGAAAAAGGAGGTGGAAGCAGTTGGGTGAGCAACAAACATTTTCTCTGTTCAAGAAAACAAAATGTCTCATCACGTCAGTTGTTAGACTAAGGTTCAGTTCAAACAATAGAAAAGTGTTCTCGATTAATCAGGGTCGTTGAAAAGAGAAACAGAAATGTTGAGTTCAATCCACTGTCCATTGACTTTGTTAAGATGACATGACGACTCCTCACAAGTGAAAGCTTCAAATTACATCATCAGAGCAAGATCCTGTGTCTGGGATATTTAGGCTTCATGTCTGGAGAGTGGTCTTTACAGTCTCTGTGTTAGACTAATACAGTAACAATGAATTCAAGTTAAGAAAAGACCTGGAACAACATAGTGCGCCACAATAACATCACCATCAATCAAAAATAAAGAGTTATACAGCTGTCGTAGCATATGGATGGAAGCTGAAAGAGCTTTTACGGGAGAAGGTGCAGCTTTAGTGCAGTTTCTCTCCGGGATGCAGACTCATGAGAACAGTGTGTTGACCTCCTCTGACTCTTCTCTCTCTCTCTCTCTCTCTCTCTCTCTCTCTCTCTCTCTGTTTCTCTCTCTCCAGTTTGGCGGCAGTCAGACCAAACCTGAGTTCACTGTGGACCTGAGGGGCGGCTCGGTGGAATGGGCGTCCAAGGACAAATCCAGCAAGAAGCACGTAGTAGAGGTGGGAGTGAGCTCACAGCCAGTTTATGTCCTCTTGGATCTTTTCCTTGTTTATTTTAATCAGATTGTTTGATTTTTTTTGAGATGACAAGTTGAAAGGTCTGAAAGACAAACAATCTTTTAAGTGCAGTTTCAAAAATCTGTAGAAGGTTTTATTTCTGCCTTGGTTCTCTTTCTCTTTCCGAAGCTGCTTTCAACAACACAACCAAATCTCACAAACTCACACACATGGAGAACACATGAAGAAGTACATTTAATATAGCTGAATCTTTGGTGTGTCTCTCCTGGTTTCAGCTGAAGACTCGGCACGGCACGGACCTGCTGATCCAGTGGGACACTGACACCATCATCAACGACTGGTACCGAGTTCTGCAGGAGACCATCAGCACCCATGTGAGTACTGAGGCTCTCTCTCTCACGCTCGACTGAAACCTCCATCAGTTGGTTTTGGTTCAGGAAACGAAAGGTCAGCAACTCAAGCGTCTGTTGTGCAGCTCGAAAACACAACAATTCGGTCAAAGTGGTAGTTGCAGGGTTGGAGAATGTGAGAGAGAGGAGCAGCCTGTTGAGAGGAGGAGGGGAACAGGCTTTATCACATTTTTACTAACTGCTGCTGGCATGTTTGCTTTCTTAATGAAATAACACATTTTAAAACAGATGTCCATGAGCTGAATATCAGCTGCTCATTTTATCTGCAGGTTTACCAGAAAACTAGTGAACCAATTTATTTACATTTTGCGCAGCAGTGCCTCATGTTCAGAGGAAGAATTCTATAAATGTTGAAGCAGATTCCAGATAAACCAGCAGATCCAGGATATTATTTTTCCCTTTCTTTAACACGGCAACACAAATAGGGCGTCGGCCTTTATGGATGTCTCCGAGCGCCCTTCTAGTTTCTGAATGTTAGTCAGTAAAACTAATCATTTGTGACAAAGCAAAAACCTGTCGACCTATTTTTAGAAATAATAGCAAATAGAAACAGAAGACAACTGTTAAGCGGTGTTCTCTCAACCTGGTGAGCTAGTGGCTATTCCTAAATTTTATTTCTGTTTCCGTTGGGTCGAGCCGTGTGTGAATGCTTCAGCCCTCCGGCGCCTGGGAGTCCAAACGGGCGTCCAAAGGTGCAGCAGGTGTAGATTTTAACAACCAACATTTCATATCCCTGTGTGTGTGTCTCTCTCTCTCTTAGGCCTGGGAGTCTGATGAGGCCATTGAAGAGGACTTGCCCGAATCTCCTGGTTTTGAGACGGGAGACAAAGAACAGAGAGACTCGAAGAAAGGCAGAGGTCTGTTTGAATGTGAACTGAAGTTTAACAGATACAGATACACAAGCACATGCAGAGAAAAATAAAACATGACATATATGTTTTAGTGAAGTAGGTAGTAAATCATAAAGAGTGAAGGATTGAAGTATTGAATAAACAGGGGACTAGAGAAATGAACTGCTGTGTGTATGGAAGAGTGAAAATCAAAGTACAACAACCAGCCAGTGAATTACACCTGTTTGATTAAATGTCTCAACTTCCTCATATGACTGAACCTGCCCCATAAAACAGCTGCTTATCAGTTTCATTCCTTCATAACATCGAGCGGCCATCATGAGCAGCAGCGCGTTGACACGACTGCTGGAAAACTATGTGCGTTCTCCTTTCCACTACACAGCCATGAAGAGCTCGTCCAGCGTGGACGCCAACGACAACAAGAAGACCCGACACAAGCTGAAGAAGTTCCTCACGCGGCGTCCGACCCTGCAGTCCGTCCGGGACAAGGGATACATCAAAGGTGACACACACACACACACACACACACACACACACACACACACACACACACACACACACACACCTCTCCCTCACACATTCACTGTGTTCAGGCAGTGGAGTGCAAAGACTTTACTTATTATCATATCGTATTTGAGTTTCATACATTTATTGGATTTGCTGGTGGAAAAAAATAAAATATGTTGTTGTCCAGTGAATTTCATGCATTTTTTATTTGGTGATTTTGAACTTTGAGATAAAAACTTCACTGAATGATTGAGAAAATTCTGCTTCTTTGGCAAAGTCCTACGCACAAAAAAATAAAACTTGACCGCCTTAAAAATGCATTATCACGGGAGTGCAGCTCTGACTGAGTCTGAAACTAGTGACCGAGGACTCTGAACTGTTTTATGACTTTGTGTTTGTTGTTGTGCGTCTTCAGATCAGGTGTTCGGCTGCAGTTTGTCCAGTTTGTGTCACCGGGAGAACGGCACGGTGCCGAGCTTCGTGACGACGTGCATCGACCACGTGGAGACCAGCGGTGTGTGGGCAACTTCATCACTTTACCTCATCTGTATTTAGAGGAAATAGTTTCTTCTAACCTTTAGTGGAATCATCCAAGCAAATAACAAAAACATGGGAGTAATTCTGAGATGTGGCTGAACTCATAGATATATATAAAGACTAGATGTCTCGTCTGCGTTGCCGGCCAACGGAGACGAACCTCCGCACATGGCGGCCATCTTGCCAGAGGCAGCCCGCTCACCAATAACATTGTGTTGGTAGTGGTAAATAACCATAACTTGCTCAATTTTCAACCGGTTTTTAAACGGTTTGGTTTGTTATAAACGTCAGAGATGTAGATATGACACTGCATACTTATGAATAATTATGTTATTTTCTAAAAAAATGAATAATTTATGCAGTGTCACAACTACATCTCTGACGTTTATAACAAACCAAACTGTTTAAAAACCGGTTTGGTTTTTAAACCTGAAATTTTTAAATCTGAAATCAGTTCAGTCTTTCTTTTCCTACTTCATGGCGATGCACCCTCGGTTTTGTTAAAGTTCGGGAAGATGGTTGATAAAGTGTGTTTAGGGAAGAGCAGCTAAAAACTTGGTTGAGGTTCTGTAAAGATTTGGGACATGTCGGACATGTTGCCATAGATAAATATATAAAGACCAGATGTCTCGTCTGCGTTGCCGGCCAACGGAGACGAACCTCCGCACATGGCGGCCATCTTGCCAGAGGCAGCTCGCTCACCAATAACATTGTGTTGGTAGTGGTAAATAACCATAACTTGCTCAATTTTCAACCGGTTTTTAAACGGTTTGGTTTGTTATAAACGTCAGAGATTTAGATATGACACTGCATACTTATGAATAATTATGTAATTTTCTAAAAAAAATGAATAATTTATGCAGTGTCATAACTACATCCCTGACGTTTATAACAAACCAAACCGTTTAAAAATCGGTTGAAAATTGAGCAAGTTATGGTTATTTACCACGACCAACACAATGTTATGGGTGAGCGAGCTGCCCCCTAGCAAGATGGCCGCCATGTGCGGACGTCCGGCTCCGTCGAACGAGACATCTAGTCTTTATTAAACATATCTATGGCTGAACTGGTGTTTTCCTCCCATCATGCCCTGCAGGTCTGTGTGTGGACGGGATCTACAGAGTCAGTGGAAACCTGGCTGTCATACAGAAGCTACGCTTTGCTGTCAATCACGGTGAGTCCCTGCTTCTCTTCTCTCATTAAGAGTGAATAACTATGAGATTAACAGTGAGGAGTTAGTTTCTCTGTAGTTTTCTCTTGTCCTGGTTGTGAACTGCTTTGACTGGAGAGTGTGTTTGTGTCCAGATGAGAAGGTGAGCCTGTCCGACGGGAAGTGGGAGGATATCCATGTGACCACTGGAGCTTTGAAGATGTACTTCAGGGAGCTGCCCGAGCCGCTCTTCACCTACTCGCTCTTCCATGACTTTGTCAGCTCCATCAGTACGTCCGGTGCCTCCACCTTTATTTAGTTATTTATCTATTTATTTATTTATCTATTTATTTATTTATTTATGGGTTCGCTGTGTGTGAACTGTCTGTGTTAGGAAGTTTGTTCTTAGAAAAAGCTTTACTGCTGCAAAACCACAAACCAGCATCAAACTGAAATTCACTTCAATAAGCATTTTGTTCTCCAGGATCTTCCTATGAAGTATATGTTGTACTGATTTTATTAATTTAAACTGGGAGATATTAAATGGGAATTTTGCTGATTTTCTAAATCCCTGGTATAAGTATAATTTCGCTCCCGGCTGCTGCCACTAAATATTTCTTTTTAAGAAGCAAAGTGAGCTGAAGAAAGTTTTCTCCACTTAAGTTCTGGTCCAGCCTTTTCAACTGGAGAGGCCTGGGAGTGCCTTTTGGAGCCTGGTGCATTGTGGGTGTTGAAGTTATATTTACCTTTTGGGTTTTCTCAGTTCTCTCTTGTCATGTTGCAGCAAGTTCTCTAACCTGTAACGTTGTGGTTCCTTTCATTGAAGGGTAAAAGATTGTTGGTGCACTTCGTGGCTCGGATCGTTCACTCAGACATTTCATGTATATTTTGTTTTTGTGCTGCAGAGAATTCCGACTACAAGCAGAGAGTTCACTGCATCAAAGATCTGGTCCGACAGCTGCCGAAGCCGAACCAGGACACCATGCAGGTCCTCTTCAAACACCTCAGGACGTAAGAGACAGACAATAATAGTTATCTACTTTGAGACTGTCCCCTCAGTCACAGTCTTGTTTTCTAAGTTATATCAGCCTCAAGGTTATTTAATATTCCCTCTTCCCTCCAGGGTGATCGACCACGGTGAGGAGAACCGGATGACCACCCAGAGCGTGGCCATCGTGTTCGGCCCCACGCTGCTGCGGCCGGAGACCGAGACCTGGAACATGGCGGTCCACATGGTCTACCAGAACCAGATCGTGGAGCTGATCCTGCTGGAGTACGAGAACATCTTTGGAAGGTAGACGGTAGAAGAAAGCCAGAGGACAAAGCCTACGTGGACATTTGTGTCCCTCGCCCAACGCAGAGCTCTTCCTCACCCGGTCCGGGGGGGGCGGAGGGGCGGGAGGTCAGCGGCTTAACCTTCATCTCAAACCAACCTGCGCTCACCGGCTTCTCCAAACTTCCACAAAGACAAACTCTGGACCAAAGCCAACGTCTCCTGAACCAAAACAAAGATCGAACTAACTAGCGACCCAAAAAAAAAAAAGTTTTTGCACTTTTTTTTCCCAAGTAGCTCGTTTTCTCCTGGAGCTGCAGAGGTCACGACCTCCTGTCCCGACACTGGATTCCTAACCCCCCCCCCCACTACTGCACAGGCCGACTGAGCATCTGAGTAAAACCCGTGTATCGACCCATCGCTCCCGAGGGAAACGACAGAATAAACCAACCTGCTGTTCATCCTCTGCTTCGCTTTCCATGTTTTAACACTAAGAGGTGAAGGAAGTTGGAGCTCGACCGATGAGAAGAAAGGACATGAGGGCTTTTTTTTTATTTTTTACTTTAAAGAACACTTTTGCTTCTTTCTGTATTGATCTCGTTCTTTTTTTTTTAATTTCAAAACACTCCGTTCTCCTCCCTCCTCCTGGTTCTCTCCCCTGTTCCTGGACCGGCGTCCTCAGAACACACGGGAGGTTCTCGCCGCTCTCTGTATTATATCCCAACGCCACCTTCAACACTCGGCTTCTAGAACAAATCATCTCGCAGCGCCCGGTCATCAAACTTGAAAAACAAAACAGCGCTACTCAGCTGTTGCTTTCCTCGTCTACCGGACATGAAATGTTGAGGCCGTTGAACACGTCTCCATGGATACATCTGTACAGTGTATATGTGTGTGCATGTGGAAGGGGGGGGGGGAGGGGTGGATGTATGAATGGATTTACTGATGATATATTGTACAAAATAGTAAATATAAGTACATTTGCCGGGAGTGTTAAGAATAAGAGAAGAGGGAGAAATCACTAAGGGACGTGATGAAGGGGAAGTGGAGGTTTACCTCGATGGAAGATTGTGAATGTAACTTTGCAAAGAAAAATGATGTTGGCTTTATCAAACTGGAATAAAGGCCTGGAACAAGAGAGGTGTTGTGTTTCTATACGTGTTCATACATTTTCTTAAATCAACGCAGTCTGATGACGACGCCCCCTTCTGGCCTGGAGTGGATTTATCAGAAGAAGAATATGTTGTTAAATTATAATTATTCATCCAAACTTTGGACTTGATCTTCTCAGAAAGTTTAGCCTTGTTTTCCTTGGTGCAATACGATGCACAGTTAAGTGTTTATGAAATTTTGACATCTTGATTCTAATCATCATTAATTTAAACATGACACCAGTTACTGTTAAAAAGCTGCTTTGGGCGCACGTCAGCGTGAACCTCCATCCGTCGTGGAGAGAACGAGTTTTGCTTTTCTTGCAGGTTCTTTTATTTATTTATTTTTTATGTTTATTTCTGGACTGTCCTATTTTAAATTGCTCCACTTACAGAGCAGCACCTTAGAAACGAGGTCAACTCTTCCTCTGGTGCTTTGACCTGAATACAATCTCTGGATAGAAGTTTAATCCACGTGAGGTGTTTGTTCAGCTTCATCACATGATGCACATTCAGCAAAACAAGGAGCGGTAGAGTGGAAATCTCATGTTGGTGTTTGGCTTACAACTAATTATGTGTATTATGGATTATTCTAATTAATTAAAATGTCATAAAATACTAAATATAACCAGCCTCTGAAATAACAAAGCTATTAAAATTCACTTTAATGGGAGAAAAGGATCAAATCTCATTTTAGAAAAGAAAATCAGTAAATATTTGTCTGTTTGGAGAAGTTTTCACTGAAGAGACGGATTGAATTCCACCGTTTTAAACCAAAGTGAAGAATGAAATAAGGAATCGATAACAATCTTTACATTGAGATGCAGAGATCGTTGTTGTTCATGTAAAATTGTACAAGTTGACGACCCAGCCGCTGATGAGGGAGCAGAGAACCTCCTGCAGCCGGTCTGAGGTCGTGAACCTTGACCTCACCGCACAGACTCTGAATGACAATCTGCTGAAATGTAAAATTCAAGACCAACTTGTTGTTTGCAGAATTAGGAGATTCCTCGGCTAACACTGACATGTCCACTCCACTTCCACTCCTCTGCAGCCGATGATAAACACAGGCTGAGCTGCAGAAACCGGAATCCAACCTTTAAAAGCCTGCATTGTGCTTTTCCCGGTTTCCTCTTTACTTTAGTGTGTCATTGCTCATCTGTGCATGTGAAAGGTCTTTAAATGTATGAAGGTCTGCAGGAGGCAGAGTGGTTCTCTCACTGAGAACCATTTGTTTCTTTCTGTGACAGAATCAAGGCTGAAGCTTTCACGGTCTATGTACACAGCAAAACGTAAAAGGTTATTTTTGTGGAGTCATCTCAGCGCTCACAGTAATGTCTTGTTCCTTTAACCATCAAACTAAAGCCCTAAAATACAATTTACAATATATGAAACTGAGACAAATAGCAAATCCTCACATTTATTTAAATATATGTTTTCTCTGTCGATTAAATTAAAGATTCAACACAGGTTCCAGTTAACAGGAGCTGAACTTGGAGATCTTAAAAAAAAAAATAATGATACACACCAGGAATCTAAAAAGCATGATATGAGTCCAGCTTTCCATCCTCTCTGTCTTCATGCCACCGCCTCCTCCTGACCTTTAACCTCACGCTGTATATTTACACATGTTCTGTGTTTAAATCAGTAGCTGATGAGGAGATTGGAAGCAGAAGAACAGAAGAGGGGCGGAGTCTGAACTGACAGGAGGCAGAGAGATGATGAATAAAGTGTCAGAATGTTTTCTTCATAAGACGTTTGTCTCGGTGTTACATTTATGAATCAATTCATAATATGTCCACGTTCATTTATCTTTCATTAAACTGCTGAATGAAATATGATCTCTGGTGATGAGGACTGATGGAGACACACAGACACACACACACACACACACACACACACACACACACACACACACACACTTATATCTGCTCTGAGGAACTCCTCTTCCATCTTCACACTCAGACCAAGCAGCTTCTCCTCTGTGACCATCACTCCTGCATGGTAATTACATTCTCCTCCAAACACTCACTCACCTGATCTGCTGCCAGGGTCCGACTCCGGCTCCTGCTCGTGGCTCTGCATGATGATGACGTCCACCCCCCCACCCCCCCCAGACGTTGGTGTTGGCAGCGCCGGCACGACCTCTCTGCTCCTGACACCGGCTGAATGCCGGAGCAGCCAGGTGGACTCGGTGTGTTGTGCACTTTACCCCGAGGCTACAGAGAAACCTCATTTCCCCCAAACACACACACACACACAAACCTGGTTCCTGAACAAGCTTCCACTCTTTCCTATCAATTAAAAACAGCTTAATCCCCAAATAATAATAACAATAAGGATTTAAAAAGTAAAAATATAATAGTTTGACACACCCACTGTCACCAGACCTGTTACCTTCTGCAGTGAAAAGGGGAATAAAGGCCTTGGTCACTATTTGAGGAGATAAGATAATTAAATGTATGAGTATTTGGCTCATTCATCAGCAGGTGGTCCTTATTAAAAGCTCTGACCTCTGACCTCAGTCTTTACTTAACTCCAACCAAAGAGTTTCACTTGGAACTTGGACTGAAACGCACCAGAAACCATCGAATGAAGGAAGCCACCGACAAACTGCTCCTGTTGGAATCCAGGGACTGAGCAGCCGGAGCTGAACCGGTTGGATTGAGAAGAGGGACGATAGAATCTGCTGAGAAGCTTCTCAGAAACACTGCTGTGGATTCCTCCTCTTTTATCACAGGCGGGACCGAGGAGTCGCTTCTCATCACAGACTGAACTGATGTTTCCTCCCTGGACCTGCTCTCCTCCAGCAGAAAGCAACTTCTGCTGCTGCTCTTTAAAAGTTTGTAATGAGGCTGCGTTTTGTATGTAGGAAGTGTAGAAAACTGCAACCTCATGACTTATTTTTTGAGTAGAACAGACTATTTAAACTGATGAACTTTATATGAACTTGGGGTTTTGGGGAATATTTTTGTTCCTACTGGTATAACTTGTGGTGGAAGTGTTAATCTAAAACCAGTTCCTCCAACATCCCCGAGGCTGCAGCTGCTTCCATCAGAGGAAAAGGGAACAACCTTACAGAGCAGATTAACATGAAGTGTCTGGAATCACATTTCTACCACATGTTAATGTTTTCACTTTGTAAAATAACACAAGTTAAGAACCTGTGTTTCCTCGAGGCAGATCCGGGGCTTTTGCTTTTGTTTCATTGTTTTTTAAAGACGCAGTTGAAGCTCATATGAAATCCTGACGTGGATCCTGCAGCTCGTCACAGCATCTGTCAACACAGCATGCTTGGTTAGACCAGCGACCCCCCCCCCCCCCCCCCCCCCCCCGGTGGAATCAAAGCAGGAGGAGCGACGGCACGTGGTGATTTCACATGCTCAGTTAGGTTTATCCACCGTGTCGGATCAGAGCTTCTCTGTCGGGCCTGATTCCTCCAACGAGTTCACACCTCTCCAGTCAACGAGTTCTGGTGGAAAACATCACACGCTTTGATTTCTGGAGTCGTTTGTGTAATCGCTGCCTCTCTGCCGCCGTCAGACTCCGACTCTGAATAGTTTGAATGATTTGTTCCTGTTTGTTTAACTGGTTCTGGATCCCAGAACTAAGCTGGTGTGCACATTCCAACACAAGGATCCAAGAGCCAGTTACACCATTTACTGAGGTCATAACAGATGGATGGAGCAAACACAAATCAATACACTGTCATGGAAGCCGTTAAAAAAAATCAATGAAATAATTACAAATTAAATGCACATAAATTGGCTTGAGTAATTGATGTGTCCTCGAAGGTTAACAAAGAATCTGAGGTCATCGCCTGGATCCTTTTTAAACAGGATCACATGATAAAACTAGAAAGGACCAACAGTAACTTAAATTCAATCAAGCTCGACTCAGACTCATAGATTTCATTTAATCAAGGTCTTGGAATTAGTCCTGAAGGAAGTGGTGAAAATGTAACTCTCCCCCTTTTTCCAGATCGAATCTGTTCCGTAGTTCTTTAGTAATTCTGCTGAGAAACAAACAAACCAAACAATGGAGTGAAAACATGATCTGTAAAATCCACCATCACTAAATGTTTGAGGTCGATTAGGAACCAGAGAGAATAACAGACGGCTTCAGGTTTAAGATTCTTAAACAACATGATTTCTACCAGGATCTCAAATCTTTCGTTGTTTCCTCCTGTGACAGATGAAGAATCCGTCCTGAAACCTGTTGCTGTGACGACGGAGGAGACAAGGAGACGAGGAGACGAGCGGCAGAGAAGCTGGAGATGTTTGTGCTCGTTGCTTTGGAAGGAAAGAGCGTCTCCTCCCTCTTTCCCTCCGTGTAATATTGTAAGTTAACAGGTTTAACTCTGGAGTCGAGGATAAAGCTGCAGGATGGAGAGAGGAACATGAACAGAGAAGCAGAGACGCTGATAGAGACACAGACAGACAGTCACTGGGAGTTATGTAAATGTCCAGCAGCTGTTTCCAGTGATAGTTCCCAGTGCAGATGGTGGTGAAGCTGCTGCTTGCTGCTGATAAACCTTTGGAAGAGTCCGGTCTCTGCTGGGTTCTATCAGGAGCCCGTCAGACAGGAAGTGTTGGCTCACACTGGTTTTAATGGTCACATTAGTTTTTTCCTCTTTGTCTCTGCGACGACCAGATGTGTCAGCGTGTGAAGAGAAGACAGGAGCAGCGGACAGAGACGGACACCAACACCTCAGTGTCCTCACGTGTCCACGCTGCTCCCTGGACTCTCTTCTCTGCAGCAGCTCCCAGTGCTGAGGGAGAAGGACTCTGGGTGGAGATGGTCCCAGTGGGAAGGAAACCAGTGAGCGTGGAGGAGATGCTCCACCTGTTGCTCCCTCTGAGACTCTGAACTTTTCTCACAGAAACTGCAAGAGGAGCCGAGGAGCAAACCAGGAAGCACGTGGTTGAATGTGTCATTTGCAGAATGGAAGACGGAGCAATTACCTCCGACAAAGAAGTAATTTCACCTCCGGTCGATCCTCGGTTTCTCCTCCTGAATTTAACTCTTGATGATAACTGATGATTTACCTTTTTACCGCAAGATGAATGAGTTTAGAGAAAGAAAAAGTCAGTTATACATAATTCAAGGTCTGTTAATCCAGTGAGCTAAGCAATCCTCACACGGTTGCTCTCTGAGCTCTTTATGTATTCTGTCTTTTTTTTTTTAAAACCCAGTTTGCTTTAATCAGTGGTTTTAAGAGAGAACCCAGATCCCTGAATGGTTTCCTCTGTGTTTGCTCCGAGCGGCCGATGATAATTACTCCTCAGGACGCTCGTGAAATGAGGCAAAAGCAATTCCTTCACGCTTTTACAGTCGCTTCCTTTTCACTTTCATGTTGAAGCAATTCTGCTTTAAAGCATTTGTATTAATATCAAAGAGTTTGTTCTATTCTGCAATCATCAGTGCTGTGGTGATATAGAGGAAATAAAAGGAGCTGCTCAGTGTCAATACTACTTACTAAGCTGTAATTTATGAATTATAAATAATCTGTCAAGCCACAAGCTGAATGCAGGATTCCAGGCTGTGACATGTTTTCCTGTGGGTTAGAAGTGTCTCTTCACATGAGGGAGAATACTCAGTGCCTTTTATGTATGAAGCTTCCATGTTCTCCCAGTAATTGCGTGGGGACACTGGTTTCCTCCCACAGTCCAAAGACATGCAGCTCAAGCTAATATGATCCTGACCTCACCAGTGTGTCCAGTTCCTCTTGTAAACCATAACCAGTATAGATATTAAATGGGTTTATCGAACTTTTGCCTCTCAACCACACATTCACCTGATTGTCACTTCTAATGAACTTATTCAGTGTTTCCCATTTATCTCGACTGTGGCGGCCTGCCATGTATATTAATACACGTTTTATTCACTGTCTCCAGACACGTTGTGGACGTCCGTCTCTCCGAGGACGTCACGGCTGCTGCAGCTGAATGTTGATGGTAAACGAGAATCTTCATGAGCTTTGTTCCTGATTCTTCCTGCACAACAAGTCCAAGGTCATTTCAACACAGCAACAACAACAGCAGGACGTGTTTCTGTCCGCTGGGAGTCGGACTCTGTCGGTGACTTGCCGGCGTGGACGGGCGTCCTTGGCTTGTGGCGTCTCAAGCAGACGAGATGAGCTCTGAGGAAAGAGACGCTGACGGGATTTAGAATCTCCCGAGAGCCACTTTGCATTCGTATGAGCTCTGCGTCGCTGTGACTCCGGATAATTAGACAAATATTCCGAGTAGAGACTCACTTTCATCTGTAGTCGCTTCATTTTCAGAACTTTTAGTCGTGGTCCAAAGAAGTTTCTCCTTTTTTAATCTGTGTGAAACCGAGTCTGTGGCTCAGGAGATCAGAGGGAGGACGGTAACTCCGACCTGCCGTCGGCCTGAAGGAAGCCGGAGGCTGTTGCTGCTCACGGCAAAGAACAATCATGCATGAATTACATAATGTCTGTAACATGTTATGTGGTAACACAGACGTTTACCTTTTTATATCATAAAGAACATACAAAAATGACAACGGCTCATGGACCAGTGTGGAAAGACGGATGCATTTTTAAATGTGTACTTGTGTAATTTATTGAAATGCATCTAATTGCAACACCTTGGATCCCATTATTTGAAATAATTTACTTTAGGGCTGACTTAATAAATATATTTATTATAAATTCAGAATAACTTTCCCTGGAAAGAACTTTGTAAATTTGTAATGTTGGTGAATTTATTCCATCTTAATGCTTGTGTATTTTAATCAGTGTCCAGAGACTCCTGGGATAATCCAAAATACCACATTGTTCTACAGTAAAGTGCACTCATCAGCATATATGAATAAAGTTTCCAGTAACTTATGAATAAATGAGGTATAAGGTCAATCATCTGAAGCTGTGGAGTGTTGAACGTAGACCCGGCGTAGTCTGCACGCTGAGTGGATTTAGAGTTGGTTGAGCACATCTTGGCACAACATCTGTGTGGTGGTGGTTTCCCTGCTGATGGAGAGTTACGGTGCAGACCGCTCAGTGACCAGCGATGGGATCAGCTACAGGAAGTGAGCTGCTCCAGACAGATGCTCTCACATACAAACAGGAAACAAACATTCAGGACAAAGACTCCAGCAGCAGCAGCAGGATCAACGTGCTGGTGGCTCTGGTGGACGATGGAATCACAGCTGGTTTTAAGGCTTGTAACTGGTGTGGAGCAGGTTTTTCATCCTCTTCCTGTTTGGCTGGTTTGTGAATAACTGAGCAGACAAGTATGAGGAAACAATTTCACAAAGATATGGCTCTTGTGCACTGAGGGTTCATGTGACGTATGACCTCGGCCAATGAGATCCGTTTGTTTGTTGGTTTGTTTCATCAAATAAATCTGATTATTGCAGATAATGAGCTCTGCAAAAGGACTAAGGGACAAGTCACTCGTATCAAATGTATCAGAAGCGAACCTTCACTTCCAGTCTGATTGTGAGCAGGCAAATCAAATTTCCCTTCCCTTGTCAAAGCAAATCAGAGCGTGGTGAACTTTGACCCACGATGTTTGCTCCGTATTCATGACTGTGTGACTGTGCAAGTCTTAAAAAATTAAATTCAACCTTCAGACCTTCAGTTTATTTTATCTTATTCATTTATTAAGTCAAATTATTAACTTTTAAAGAGAGTAGCTTCCTGCTTCGTGGTACAAGCGTTATCTTCTTAGTACATGAAGTCATTTCTTTATCCTTGACTGCGTTTACCCGACGTGCCACAGCCAGGGAGCTGAGCAGCCTCACAGACTCTTAGAAGTTCAGTGTGTTGAGAGGAAAGTCTGCGGGGGGAGTTATATCCTGCTGGGAATACATGTTCTACAAAATGTATACACACCCAGTATGCGGAGAAACTTTGGATGAAAGCAGCCACTTAGCAGCTTTAATGGAGGAGAAAGAGACGTTCCTTATTCTCCTTCGAGGCCGATTTTGTTCTCAATCTTTCAATTTCCCCCCAAAGCAGATTTACGCATTAAAAAATAATTAAAAGGAGTGAAAAGAAAGAAGGGAGAGGAGGCTGCAGAGCGGCTGGAGGACGTAGAGAAATAAATCTGTGGGCAAAGGAAAGTGAGAGCAGAAAACAAAAGGACGAACAGTGAAGGGGCAGAGGTCACAGCAGGAGGTGAGGAGAGGCAGGCTGACTCCAGGCCTCTCATTATAAAGGTCATTAGTGGTTCTGCTCCTCTGGAGCCGGATTCATGACATTATTTAGATGAAGATCCCTCTGAACTCAAGACCTGTGACTTAGAGTTTAGAGAAAACAAGGTCATCAGAGGGAGAATACTGTTCAACTCTGACTGCTGTTGTACTGAATATGGAGATTAAATATCAAAGTGTCTCGGCATTGTATCATCGAAGCTGATGAACCACAGGAGCAGATGAAGAGAAACCTCCGCTCAACTCGAATGAGTCGGACTGACTCTCCCCTGGATTCTGTTTGATTCTTCACTCAGCTCCACTGTCTCCTCTCGTCGTCTAATTCCACGAAACCTCACGACATATTTGCTTCTCTCGCACGTTCAACACCTGGCTCAGTTCCATGTTTAATTTCTCCTCCCGGTCAGTTTTCATTATGTGTCTGTGATCGTCTGGTTTCTTTATTGTGTTGGGGGAAGACTCCTGAGTGATGACCATCAGACAAAGGGGCCAATAAAATTGCGGCCTGTTGGCCAAGCTAAAACCAGTTCTACCAGTTTCTACTCTGAATCCCCACATTCTTCATCCGACCTGGAGCCTCGCCTCGGTGAGGGAGCATCTCGGGTGTGACTCTGAAACGCCCACTGAGGTCGAATCCCCGCCCACTAAGGTCAAAACCCTGACATCTTGTTGGCTGAGAGCCAACTGGAGCCCATGACCACTTCCTGAGGAGGCAGGAACTCCCCAGGTAGTTTAAAACCGCTGTGCTCCCAGAGAACTCTGCCTATTTTCCTGATGCTGAAGTTGCAACTAGATCTCCCGAGGTCTTACCAAATAACCCAGTAAACTATAGGGGGCGATTAGACGTTTGTTTAATTAATTTCATTTTTCTTTCTTTTATCTCAGTCGAAGTTTTATTTTGATAGGACTTTTTGCTGTTTTAACTTGAAAGACCGAAACAGGAAATTGCTCGCTGGATGAGCTCAGACTGTTACATTTTCCCCAGGGACTACTATCCTTCCACACGATCTACAGACGGCTTCCACGGCCGTCCCCTGCAGAAGTGCGACGTTCATCCCGCTGAGGAGTATGAGAAAATCCACTCCGTTCCTGTAAAGCAGCACGATCTCCGCTGCTACAGAAGAAGACGAAGCTTCATCCTGTCACGGAGCACGAGACAATTTGCTCCCTTTTCCGGTCCAGCGGCCGAGCTCCGCAGCTCCACTCGAGTGACCACGTGATTTCACTGGCCCTCGGCACATTCGCGCCGACGCGCAGGCACACCGCGAGGGTTGTACAGTAAGAGCTTATATTGTCTGGGCAGATACGTAGTGTATTGTTTAATACTTGAGTGTATTTGCTTGTGGGACCTCCGTGTCTCATTGTCTTAGCCGCGAGGAGCCGGCTACTTGCGGTTCATTTCCGGGTTCTGTGTGTTACAGTGTTTTACCGGTTTACTGGTCAAACTTCAGCACACAACGCCGCTTGGGTGCTGAGTGGTAAAGTAATTGTAAAACTTGTTTCTGACGGTGTTTTTTTTTAAGAGCTTCGTTCTCTCCTTGCATGCTTTCTCTCTTCTCTCTCTCCTAAGCCTACCTGCACACTTTCCGATCTGTATTCATACAGTTCATGTCACATAGTTAAATCTATATTCAAAGAGGTGGAAGACCAGAGCAGAGATAAAGAATTCCCTTTGTCTGAGAATCTCTTTGTGTAATTCATGTGGCGACCGCCATTGTGAGCTCCGGCCACATGTTGTCATTAACATAGACTCCATTTTGAATAACGCAAGTTAAACCACCATTTTGAGAGTCTATTATTGCCACGCCTCCTCTCTCTCTCTCCTCCCATTCTGGCTCTAACTTCCAAAGCGGCTCCGCCATTTTGATTTGTAGTCACCACCATTTTGAGAGTTTTTCGGTGAATCATTATCGTCCTCTATCTTGGATGTGACCAGACCCCGTCACCACGTGACTGTGTCATCGCCACTCCCCCTTTTCTCTCTCTCTCTCTCACACACAGACACACACACACACACACACACAAACGCATTGATAGACACATACACAGACAGACACACACACACAGATACACGTAGATGAACCAGAGATCCGCGATTAATCACGATTAAATATTTTAATCGTTTGACAGCACTAATAACAACATAAGTGATTATTGATGGTTCAGGGTACGAACAGTGTTTCCATTCTGCTTTTGAGTTTCAGAGGTGATTGAATCCGTGTGACACGTGAACATGTGACGAGCACGTCTTCCTCACCTCTTCCTCCTGCAGGGGTCTGATCATGTTCAGTTCCTTCAGAGGTTGGACCAGTTCAGCTTGGAAACAAATACATCAGGGTCTGCGTGCCAGAAAAGTAATCAGATTACCGTGTACGTGTACATACAGGTAATTTTGGGGGATTTTTTCCATTATTTCTTTTTGGCAGGAGATCAGAAAATCCTTTCAAATTTGGTACAAATGTACATTTAGACTCGGATGAACTGATGAGTCTCAGTGGTCAAAGGTCACAGGGAGAAAGAGTTGGTTGCTGGAGGTGATCCTAGCATTGGCTGTTGTGTTTACTTGACTGAGGTCAGAGAAATGAAACGCTGGTCCGTCCAGTCGGGAATTGAACCAGGGACCTGTTGCTCAGGTGTGTGGAGGAAATCATTTTCTGAAACAAAACCCGAATTGTCTTTCAAGTGCACGTTTATTAGGTGATGTGTTTGTGTATGAGGCAAATTGTGTGTGTGTAAATGCGAAGTACACCCCCGAAGATAAGACTGGAGGAGACAGCAAAGTGATTAGTGGCTCCGATGTCCGGATTCCCAGAGACCGGCAGCTAGTGAGTCACCAACAGACAACTTGTCAGACGTGATATGCATAAGCACAGATAAGTGTGGTTACATAAGCATGCATAATACATAGTATAGTATGATTATATAATTTTTCAATACAGGTGCGACCATGTCAGACACCCCGACTCCTCCACATCATCATATTACATTTGATCCAATCAGCCGACCATCTGGTTGGAGGACGACCACTCGACCCCTCAGCCACAGCCGCCCTACTTCAGGGTTAGATCACAGTAAATATGATTTCTAATGTTCATAACTCATCTGTGTCGAGGGGGGAAAAAAATCAACGTTCTCAAAGTGATCGTAGATCTTGAACACGATTCAGGGTACTGGAAATCATCTCTCAGATTAAAATGGGATTGTTTGTTTGTTGATACCGACGTGTTTAAACACTCGGAGATGCATCGAGCTGGGAAATCAGTTCAGCTTGAGGCATGGACAAAACTTTCACTGGAACAGAACTTGTCATCTCCAGAAAATGTTGAAGTTTTGTCCGTCTAATTGAACATGGCCCGTAGGTTCCTGTACAGGTCGGGGTGGGTGATGGACCGAATGGGCTGCACTGTCATCATCACGGTGTTGTCGACAGTGTAGGAGTACTGATTCTCCAGGAACTCTCTGGAAAACCAGCTAGATCCATCACCCAGACAGGCGGCGAGATGGATGGTGGCTTTGATCTGGAAGAGAGACAGCACCAGATTCATGACCAAGGTGACGATGAAGAACGGGACGGTTACTGCCCAACCACCAAGGTAGAATGGGACGAGGATGCGGCCTCTCTGTGGTGAACCATATGTTTCTGTTAGATTGAAAAAAGTCGTCCATGCAAGATCTTCTTCTTTATTCGTGATAGTACTGACCATGATGTTAGGAATCTGTCCTGCTTTCTTCATTGAGTTCCAGCCAGGTGGCAGTTTCACGGGCCAGTGTCTTTCATAACATTTACAGCCACTTCCTGATTGACAGATAAAGCTTCTTTGCCCAGGCTGCAAGAGTCCTGTAGCGATGCCGTAGGCTGCATCAGCATTGAGGAGACAGTTCCAGGGGGAATACAGGAGCACGTCTTGGATGTTGGGATACAGGAGACGGGAAGCTGGAATCATGGGTTGTGTGATCGATCCGTGAGCCAGAAAGATGATGTCCACTTCAGTATCTTCGTAATTAGACTTGTCCTTCTTTGACTTATCGAGGATTTCATTTTTCATTAATTGAAACAACTCCACAAGTTTGATGAAAGTCTCCGTCCCTGGATTCTCCTTCAGCCATTGTTGCACCTGTTCGTTCGGCTTTCCTGTCGTGGCATACCTATATAAGTATTTCTTGTCTGCAGAGCTTCTGTATGGGTTTTCAATAATGTGTTTAACTTTCGCCTGCTCACACTGTTCCTCTTCCATCTTCTCGAGCATCTGCCTGTGAATAAAACAGAAGAAGGTCCAGTTAGCACGACTTCAAACTCATTTTACACAGAAGCACATTTCAGCACCTTGAGTCCAATGAAATAACTCAGCTGTCAGGCCAAATTTTACATAACGAATGACAAATGAATATATTGTTATATACAGCAAAAAAGTCAGTGAATTATTATAAGTATTTAATGGTGTAATTGAAAATAGATCAATTATGAAGGATGTGAAGGTACGATGATGAAATAATTCATCTTTAGTTGGTTTATTGGCTGCTACAAGATTTGTCTCCTGTTGAGATATCTATGTTTTGTTCTTTATCTTATGACTATATTTTACCTTTATCCTGTGAATAAATATTAGCTGTATAGTCTATAGAATCAATAATACTACAACTGTTTCTTTTAATTGGAATGATGTATATCTTTTTGACTCAGACGCAGGGTCAGACACAGAGCACAACCACAGAAAGTGCAACGAAACAGGAGTCAGACATAGCAACCAACTGGTAACCATGCACATGAGAGAGGACGTGCCAGAATTAATACAATGAAGTACTTCATGAAATATTGTGAGAAAAGGATATGAAAACCTCCTCTAAGTCTAATCTGCTGTGTCTCTCCGCTGTGGAAGACTCCGTTTGATAAGGGCACAGTAGTGGGACACCTGGTGGATTGGACTTTCTCACACAAGTGATATGCTTGCAAAAAACTGCACTTTGAGGAGACAGTACACATCTGGCCAATTGCTGAGTTCCCTCAAGGAAAGAACCGCCTCTGTGTTGCACGCTGTGTCTTTACAAATACTGTGGACTTAGGATGAGGGGGGGCTTCTTCTCGACATGATCCAGTAAACCCGGTGACGTGTCCGGCAGAACCCCAGAGACTCTCTGTAAGTATTGTTCTTATACAATAAACTGATTACTTTGAAACTTTTGAACATGGAACTTGTCTAAATTATTAACCTTTCCCATTTGAACCTCGAATCTAAGAACACGCTGTCTCGTCCGGATGGGAACGGGCTGTCTGGTCCGGATGGGAACGGGCTGTCTGGTCCGGATGGGAACAGGCTGTGTAGTCCTAATGGGACCGGGCTGTCTGGTCCGGATGGGAACAGGCTGTGCATTCCTAATGGGACCGGGATGTCTGGTCCGGATGGGAACAGGCTGTGCATTCCTAATGGGACCGGGCTGTCTGGTCCGGATGGGAACAGGCTGTGCATTCCTAATGGGACCGGGCTGTCTGGTCCGGATGGGAACAGGCTGTGCATTCCTAATGGGACCGGGCTGTCTGGTCCGGATGGGAACAGGCTGTGCATTCCTAATGGGACCGGGCTGTCTGGTCCGGATGGGAACAGGCTGTGCATTCCTAATGGGACCGGGCTGTCTGGTCCGGATGGGAACAGGCTGTGCATTCCTAATGGGACCGGGCTGTCTGGTCCGGATGGGAACAGGCTGTGCATTCCTAATGGGACCGGGCTGTCTGGTCCGGATGGGAACAGGCTGTGCATTCCTAATGGGACCGGGCTGTCTGGTCCGGATGGGAACAGGCTGTTTGGTCTGGATGGGAACGGGCTGTGTAGTCCGGTTCGGACCGGGCTCAACACTCCCTGGTTGCTGTGGAGCCCAGCTTTAACACCAGGGTAAATTGGTAGAGGTTCTGGAATCTTCTCGAGCATCCGCCTGTGAATAAAACAGAAGAAGGTCCAGTTAGCACGACTTCAAACTCATTTTACACAGAAGCACATTTCAGCACCTTGAGTCCAATGAAATAACTGAGCTGTGAGACCAAATTTTACATAATGAATGACAAATGAATATATTGTTATATACAGCAAAAAAGTCAGTGAATTATTATAAGTATTTAATGGTGTAATTGAAAATAGATCAATTATGAAGGATGTGAAGGTGCGATGATGAAAGAATTCATCATTAGTTGGTTAATTGGCTGCTACAAGATTTGTCTCCTGTTGAGATATCTATGTTTTGTTCTTTATCTTATGACTATATTTTACCTTTATCCTGTGAATAAATATTAGCTGTATAGTCTATAGAATCAATAATACTACAACTGTTTCTTTTAATTGGAATGATGTATATCTTTTTGACTCAGACGCAGGGTCAGACACAGAGCACAACCACAGAAAGTGCAACGAAACAGGAGTCAGACATAGCAACCAACTGGTAACCATGCACATGAGAGAGGAAGTGCCGGAATTAATACAATGAAGTACTTCATGAAATATTGTGAGAAAAGGATATGAAAACCTCCTCTAAGTCTAATCTGCTGTGTCTCTCCGCTGTGGAAGACTCCGTTTGATAAGGGCACAGTAGTGGGACACCTGGTGGATTGGACTTTCTCTCACAAGTGATATGCTTGCAAAAAACTGCACTTTGAGGAGACAGTATACATCTGGCCAATTGCTGAGTTCCCTCAAGGAAAGAACCGCCTCTGTGTTGCAACATGAGTCTTTACAAATACTGTGGACTTAGGATGAGGGGGGGCTTCTTCTCGACATGATCCAGTGAACCTGGTGACGTGTCCGGCAGAACGCCAGAGACTCTCTGTAAGTATTGTTCTTATACAATAAACTGATTACTGTGAAACTTTTGAACATGGAACTTGTCTAAATTATTAACCTTTCCCATCTGAACCTCCAATCAACGAACACGCTGTCTGGTCCGGATGGGACCGGGCTCAACATTCCCTGGTTGCTGTGGAGCCCAGCTTTAACACCAGGGGAAGTTGGTAGAGGTTCTGGAATCTTCTGGACGGACGTTTTACGAAGAAGCTGCAGGAAAACTTCCAGAAAATGCCCAGAGACACTGACTCAGAGAATTGTACAGACATACAGAACCTGCAGAACATGTCTGGAACATGTCTGGAACATGTCTGGAACATGTCAGGAACAGCTGCTAACCAGAGGTGTAGAGTAACGAATTACATTTACTCACGTTACTGTAATTGAGTAGTTTTATTGTGTACTTTGTAATTTTTTGAGTAGTTTTTGAAATGGGTAATTTAACTTCTACGAATCTTTAAGTAGATTTTGACTGAAGTATTGTACTTCGCTAAATTGGAAATTACATTCGTTACTGAGTAAAAAAAAAACATAGTTCAAGGCGCAAGGCAATTCTCTTTGCAGTGGTAGACAGTGTTGTGCAAGAGGCACTCCTGCCAGCAGCGATCTTTTCCATATTATTCAGGAAGTGCCTTTTCAAAATAAAAGAAACCATTTCAAAATAAATGTATCTAAACTTTGATTTGTTGTGCCTTTTGTTTGCAGGGTATGAATAAATAAACAGGGAAAATTAGCAGTAATAAAACAAAATAAAAAAAACATTTATTTTAGTAATTGATACATATGAAGTACAGTTTAAGGCAAGGGGTAGTGATGGATAAAGTTTAGTTTAAAAAACAAGTTATGTCTTTCATTCTCTCTTTCCACCTTAAAACTATGAAATGAACTGAACTATGAACTAGTTCAGAATTTAAATGGTGAACAATGAACGTCAACTATTCATGTTTACTTGTATGAACTGAACTATGAACTAGTTCAGAATTTAAATGGTGAACAATGAACGTCAACTATTCATGTTTACTTGTATGAACTGAACTATGAACTAGTTCAGAATTTAATTGGTGAATTATGAACGTCAACTACTCATGTTTACTTGTATGAACTGAACTTTGAACTATGAGAGGTGTGAACTTGCACAACACTGGTGGTAGATGCTGCATAGAGTGGATGATGGAGTCAATTTCATGAGAGCTAGAGAAGGATGATATTGCGGACGACCAACAAGCGGAAGCATCGAACTTTCCACCAGTTGAGATTACAGCAGATGAAGAAACCGGTGGCCACATCTCAGCAAGATGTTTGTAGACTAGTGGTCTAAAGGTGGACCAAAGTTTAACCAAAAGTTTAAATATACAGTGGGACAGCGGTATTTTAACTTTTTATTTTAGCTGTCATGTGGTTCATGTCTTGACATGTCCTCCCAAAAGTTCTTAAATGTTGTGTTGACATGCGTGGAAAATACTGCTCAAACTGCTGAGAAGTGAAGGTCACGTTGTAGAAGTGGTTTGGATGTGTTGACCTTCGGTCTCCCGCTGCAGCTCTTTACCTGAGGAGACAAACCTGCAGCAGCAGAAACTGACAATCACTTACTTCATATCTTTAAACTGATCCTTCAGGGCCTGTGAGATCTTTCGGATGGCTTCGGCTGTGTCTCGCAGGGATTGGCTGGCTTCAGTCACGTTGTCGTTCTTGATCAGATCTGTCCAGCTGTCGATCGCCTCATTAAGAGCAAACGCCATTCCAATAGCTCCTCCCACCAGCTGATGATTGACGGAAAAACAGATCATAAAGGATTAATTATGAGATGATCAAATTATCCTTCATAACAACATTCAATTAAGAATCGAATATGAAAAGTGTGTGTGTACAGGAAGTGGATCTCACCATGCCGCCTCCTTTGAGCACTGTTTTCAGTCCAGTCACAGATATTTTCTTGATCAGCTGCTGACTTCCTTTATCAAATAGAAACTTAGATTGGTTCCCGATAGACGAGAGCGTGAAAAACCCTAAAACTCCAGTGACGCTCTCCAGAATCGGAAGGTTGAGGCCGGGACTGAACCTTGTGACATGTTGTCCTCCACCAACAGACCAATTCGGATCGTCGGCGATCATTCTGAAGTTGATGTTCATCTTCACTCCACTTCGTTTTGCCACAGCTCTCAGGATGTCCATCAGGATGTGTTTGTCCAAATCGTCCGGGTTGGCGAATCTGTTCGCCTTCTTCTTCTCCGACTTTAGTTTCTCGAACAGTCGCTGAATGTCTTTTGCTAATTGGTTGCTTTTCTCTTCGATTTCCTGTGCATCCTTCATGGTGCTGCTGGACAGGAAGTGCTCGATGAGTTTCGTGGCCACAGAGACGACGGCACCAGCTCCTAAATATGTTGTTCCCAACAAACCTAAAAATGGAGCAGCTGCTCCGCCGGTGAGGAGGGTGACGCCGGCGCCGATCACACACGCAGCCCCCAGCACAGCCACCGAGCTGCCCATAACTTCACCACCTTTGCAATTCTTCCTGAGGGACTCGAGCTCCCGGGCCAGTTTGACCAGTTGGTCCGCACAGAGACTCCTCTGGTCGATCCAGGAGAACATCTGCTCCAGCAGCCTGTCAGCGGTGGTCATGATGTTTCCTGGAGTTTGTCAGTAAGATGAACGTGAGGCTGGAAGACAAAGGTCAGAGGTCGGGTCAGAGAGAGGATGTTTGACGTTAAAGAGACAAAACAAGTTGATATCGAAGTTGATTACTTCTGTCTGTCCATGTCCGTATGCTAATGAGAAAGCCGGTCCTAACCTCAGTGTCATGCAGGATTGGTCACAGCCAGGGGTCACCAACACGGTGCCCGCCGGCAACTGGTCGCCCCCAAGGCATGCTCTAAATAAAACATTTTTTAAATTTTTTATAAAAAAATTTAAAAAAATTTAAAAAAATTTTAAAAAATTTAAAAAAAAATTAAATTTTAAATTTAAAAAATAGTCAAACCGCCATCTCACTCTATGTCCAGACAGCACACACACACAGGCCCTGGGGCTCCGCCCCCAATCATTTGCTCAGAGCAGTGATTCTCAAACTGTGTGGAGCGCAGAGGCATAACAGGTGGTGCGCGCGACCGGGAGGAGGAAATGTGAGGCGGAACTAATATTATAGCCCAACTAATGTTTTGACGTCTGCATCTCTTTAACGGCGGAGCAGTAAACAAATCGCTCTTTCGCCGTAGCCAGTGGTCAGCAGCCCGCAGCTCCAGCCCCTCGTCAGCGGCTCCCAGTGCAGTGTCGTGCACGCAGTGTTGCCAACTCCTCAGTAAGGAAGTAGCTATTGGCTGATCTAAAAGTCGCTAGAAGTTGCTAAATGACGTCATCGCCTAATTTGCATAATTGTAATGGTCGCTGTAGGACATACAAAAAGTGAGAAAAAAATACCCTAAATATGTTTAGAACTACAAATGAGCTTTCTTCTATGGAAGCGTATTGCATTCACTTGAAAAACTAAATTCTGTTTATTTGAGATTATTATAGGTTCTCAATAAAATAAAAAAAAAATAAAAAACAGAACTTTTTTCCTTCAAGTGAATGCAATACACTTCCGTATACTTCTGTTGATTCTGGTTTTTTATTTGTTATCTTGCCATTGAAATAGGCCATCACATCTCAAAATAACTTCATGACTTTAATTCTGTGTCTAGACCCACATACAAAATCTATTTTGTCCTATATTGTTAAATGTTAGAATATCAAATTTAATCAAAAGGCTGTCAAGTGGGGTGGAATTGCTAGCTCTACGTCCAACCCTCCTCCTTTATCCGGGCTTGGGACCGGAAAAATTATCCAAAAGAGAGACTCTGGCATAGCAAGTTTTTTTTTTTTTCTTCTTAAGTTTGAAAGGGTTCAGTTTCACCACGTTCCACACTAGAGGTGAGGAATTATCTCGATGCTTAGATGCATCACGATGTTGACTCTGCATCGATTAAGAGGGCAGATCAGCGGCAGCTTTGCAATTCATTTTTAGTCTGGAGGACGCGGAGCGTGGCTCTCCTCTCTGCTCTGCCTGCAGCCACTGGGAGACTGACCGCCTGTGAGTGCTCTGGGACGGCGGAGGGGCTCATGGCAGCCCCCGCTGCTCGTTGAGGACAGTAACTGCAGAATGATACGTGCTTTCACGTCAGTCTCCAAAACACCAGAAAGTCTCCAATAACACCAGAAAAAGTCGCGAGATTTGTCGCTAGTAGGCTTTGGAAAGTCGCCAGATTTAGCGACCAAGTCGCCAAGTTGGCAACACTGCGTGCACGTCGCGCACACACTCAGGCCCCGGGGCTCCGCCCCGCCCCTACTCACTCGCTCAGAGACACACACAGGAGATCAGAGCTCGTTCACGTGAGGCAGCCGGTCAGGGACAAACAAGAGACAGTTTTCAAAAACCAAGTTGAAAAGAAAGTACGATGAAACCTGTCTTGCTCTTGGGTTCACAGTCAATGTGGTAGGACATGAGGAGAGACCAGTGTGTATTTTATGTCTGAAAACTCTATGAGACCAAACAAATTAAGAAGACACTGAGAAACATTACACCCCAGTCACATGCATGTGTTCTTTTTGGTTGAGCTTTATCATCTTTGTGACAAAGTGATTTTAATTGAATTAATTTTTTCTCTATTTTTTAAAAAGTACAGACTGATGGAGCGATGTAGTGATAAATGTCACCAAGTTGAAAATAAAGTAAGATGAAGCCTGTCTTGCTCTTGGGCTCACGGTGAATGAAGGAGGACATGAGGAGAGACTTGTGTGGATTTTAGGTCTGAAAACTCTGGCAGCTGACAGTATGAGACCCAACAAATGAAGAAGACACTTAGAAACATTACACCCCAGTCATATGCATGTGTTATTTTTGGTTGAGCTTTATCATCGTTGTAACAAAGTGCTTATAAGTGGTTATTTGGTTATTTTTATCTACTTTTGAAAAAGAACAGACTGATGGAGGCATGTAGTGATAAATGTCACCAAAAGTACTTCAATTAAATTGAATTTAAGCAAAGTTGAAACAGTTTAACAGAAACAAATGTTGCATGTATTAATATATCTGTTTCCTACAATCATTGTTGTGGAAATCATTGTTAATAATTATTTTGAGGAATAATTAACATTAACTTGATCAGACAGTCACTTCACATATATTATTATTAATATTAAAAGGTGATCTGTGCATCTCTGTTATTCAGGACGTTTGTATCAGACAAGTAGCCCTTCGTACTACTCAGTACCTTCGAAGTAGCTCTCAGTCTAAAAAAGGTTGGTGACCCCTGGTCACAGCAGTGTGATGATCCAGTTCTACTACTTCTGCCTTTCAATGCCGACTGATTTGTGCATTTCTGTATTTATTCATGCATTTATTTATACATATCCTCCATATTATATATATTATAAAGACGTTTGAGATGAAATGTCAAGTTTGTTTATAAACTCTGTCTGCCTACCCCCTCCCTCTGGTTCTTCTATGTCTTTATCTCCCTTCACCCGAGTCTTCTGCTGCTCTCTCACTCTCTCTCTCTCCCTCTCTGCCCTTTCCTTTATCTCTCTCTCCATTCCTCTCTCTCTCTCTCCCTCCCTCTCTCTCTCTCTCCCTCCCTTCCTCTAGCTCTCTCTCTCTCCATTCCTCTCTCTCTCTCCCTCTCTCTCTGCCCTTTCCTCTCTCTCTCTCTCCATTCCTCTCTCTCTCTCCCTCTCTCTATCTCTCTCTGCCCCTCCTTCTCTCATTCTCTCCCTCCCCTCCTCTCTCTCTCCCTCCCTCTCCCTCTCTCCCTATCTCTCTCTGCACCTCTCTCTCTCTTTCTCTCCCTCCCCTTCCTCTCTCTCTCTCTCTCTGCCCCTCTCTCTTTCTCTCAGTCACGTGACTTCTCGGAAACTCAGCTGCAGTTTCAGAGGCAGAGAAATATGTTCAACATAATCAATAATAAACTCTAAATATCAAACAATCAAAAACTATCTTTAAACTTTAATTTAAAGATCGATTGAGCTCAACACACTCTTGTCTCTCTATAGTTGTGAGCACACAAATAATGTGTTAGACTCTAACTCTAACTCAGTCCGTAGAACGTGTGAGGACAAACTGTCCCTGATCCCGACAGAAGGACAAACCCGCACTCACCTGCTTCTCGTGCGCGTCTCGTCTCTTACGGTGTTTCTCTCTGTTATTCTGCAGGAGAAGGACGCGTGTGTGTTTTTATAGCTCGACAAAGTGAAAGTAAAGCAGCAGAGCAATCTGCCTGGCGTCTCCAAAGAGGCTCCGCCCACAATGTCCTCAGGACCACTACCGGGCCATGGGTCATGTGGTACGTGGCCGCACAGAAAGAATAAACAACTTACATTATTTCTGTTTTATTTATTATTTGATTCTGAACGGTGTTTTATTTTGAAAAATGACCGGATCCACTCCGTTATGACTCATGCTTTCTCATGAGTTTCGATCACTCCTTAATTCGTTTAATAATTATATTGTGATTCGTTCGAAATATTAATTATTATTATAACTAGGACTAATTCGTGCCCACACATTGTTAATTTTGTTAAATTAAAAAAAAGTATATCCTGAGTTATATCCTGCTGGGAATACATGTTCTACAATATGTATACACTCCCAGTATGCGGAGAAACTTTGGATGAAAGCAGCCACTTAGCAGCTTTAATGGAGGAGAAAGAGACTTTCTTTATTCTCCTTCGAGGCCGATTTTGTTCTCAATCTTTCAATTTCCCACCAAAGCAGATTTACGCATACAAAAATAAATAAAGAGAGTGAAAAGAAAAAATGGAGAGGAGGCTGCGGACCAGCTGGAGGACGTAGAGAAATAAATCTGTTGAAAAAGGAAAGTGAGAGCTTAAGACAAAAGGACGAACAGTGAAGGGGCAGAGGTCACAGCAGGAGGTGAGGAGAGGCAGGCTGACTCCAGGCCTCTCATTATAAAGGTCATTAGTGGTTCTGCTCCTCTGGGACCGGATTCATGACATTATTTAGATGAAGATCCCTCTGAACTCAAGACCTGTGACTTAGAGTTTAGAGAAAACAAGGTCATCAGAGGGAGAATACTGTTCAACTCTGACTGCTGTTGTACTTAATATGGAGATTAAATATCAAAGTGTCTCAGTATTGTATCATTGAAGCTGATGAACCACAGGAGCAGATGAAGAGAAACCTCCGCTCAACTCAAATGACTCTCCCCTGGATTCTGTTTGATTCTTCATTCAGCTCCACTGTCTCCTCTCGTCGTCTAATTCCACGAAACCTCACGACATATTTGCTTCTGTTGCTCGTTCGACACCTGGCTCAGTTCCATGTTTAATTTCTCCTCTCGGTCAGTTTTCATTATGTGTCTGTGATCGTCTGGTTTCTTTACTGACTGACTTCGCCTGCAGCTCAGAGCAGGAAACAGCTGCAGCCTGGTTGGGCCTGTGTGATACGACCAAACTCTCATCACTCTCGTCCCTGATCAGTTCGTCCATCAACGTGAGTTTAGATCTGAGCCAATGTGCTGTTTACATGTGAAGGACGTAAGGCTGTGTTGATAATAATAATAATGTAATGCTCTGTAAGTCAATAATACAGAAAAAATGATAAAAGGAGTGAAACTGTTTTAAGAAACACCAAATATATAAATATATTTGGTGTTTCTGTTATTTTTTTTTCTGTGTGTTTTTCTGCAAGAACTTTCATTGTGACTGTGGAAACAGGAAGTTCACAGAGCTGCAGTGTAAACTCCATCCTGTTAGTCCACATCCAGTAAAATGACACAAATGAAATTTACACACATGTTCTTCAGCTGTAAACTGATCAAACAGGTTCATGGTTTTAGTTTCATGTTTATTATCAGCTTTCATGGGTTGAACAGATTTCATAATTGATCATTATTAAATTGTATAACAATATAAGTGATTATTGATAGTTCAGGGTACGGACAGTGTTCCCATTCTGCTTTTGAGTTTCAGAGGTGTTTGAGTCCGTGTGACACGTGAACATGTGACAAACACGTCTTCCTCACCTCTTCATCGTGCAGGTGTCTGATCATGTTCAGCTCCTTCAGAGGTTGGACCAGTTCAGCTTGGAAACAAATACATCAGGGTCTGCGTGCCAGAAAGTAATCAGATTACCGTGTACGTGTACATACTTTCCATTATTTCTTTTGGGCAGGAGATCAGAAAATCCTTTCAAATTTGGTACAAATGTACATTTAGACTCGGATGAACTGATGAGTCTCAGTGGTCAAAGGTCACAGGGACACAGAGTTGGTTGCTGGAGGTGATCCTAGCATTGGCTGTTGTGTTTACTTGACTGAGGTCAGAGAAATGAAACGCTGGTCCGTCCAGTCGGGAATTGAACCAGGGACCTGTTGCTCAGGTGTGTGGAGGAAATCATTTTCTGACATAAAAACCCTGATTGTCTTTCAAGTGTACGTTTATTAGGTGATGTGTTTGCGTATGAGGCAAATTGTGTGTGTGTGAAAATGCGAAGTACACCCCCGAAGATAAGACTGGAGGAGACAGCAAAGTGATTAGTGGCTCCGATGTCCGGATTCCCAGAGACCAGCAGCTAGTGAGTCACCAACAGACAACTGTCACACGTGATATGCATAAGCACAGATAAGTGTGGTTACATAAGCATGCATAATACATAGTATAGTATGATTATACAATTTTCCAATACAGGTGCGACCATGTCAGACACCCCAACTCATCATCATCATATTACATTTGATCCAATCAGCCGACCATCTGGTTGGAGGACGACCACTCGACCCCTCAGCCACAGCCGCCCTACTTCAGGGTTAGATCACAGTAAATATGATTTCTAACGTTCATAACTCATCTGTGTCGAGGGGGGAAAATAATCGACTGTGAAGTTCTCAAAGTGATCGTAGATCGTGAACACGATTCCGGGTACTGGAAATCATCTCTCAGTTCAGCTTGAGGCATGGACAAAACTTTCTCTGGAACAGAACTTGTCATCTCCAGAACATGTGGAAGTTTTGTCCGTCTAATCAAATATGGCCTGTAGGTTCCTGTACAGGTAGGGGTGGGTGATGGGCGGAATGGGCTGCACTGTCATCACGGTGTTGTCGACAGTGTAGGAGTACTGATTCTCCAGGAGGTGTCTGGGCAGCTTCCAGCAGGTAGATCCATGACCAAGACAGGCGGCGAGATGGACGGTGGCTTTGATCTGGAAGATAAACAGCACCAGAGACATGACCCAGGTGACGATGAAGAACGGGACGGTTACTGCCCAACCACCAAGGATGAACGGGACAACGATGCGGCCTTTCTTTGGTGAACCATATGTTTCTGTTAGATCGACAAAAGTCGTCCATGCACGATCTGCTGGATCCGTGATAGTACTGACCATGATGTTGGGAATCTGTCCTGCTTTCTCCATTGAGTTCCAGCCAGGTGGCAGTTTCACGGGCCAGTGTCTTTCATAACATTTACAGCCTCTTCCTGAAACACAGATAAAGTTTCTGTGCCCAGGCTGCATGAGTCCTGTAGCGATGCCGTAGGCTGCATCAGCATTGAGGAGACAGTTCCAGGGGGAATACAGGAGCACGTCTTGGATGTTGGAACAGGGCCGGAGACAGGAAGCTGGAATCATGGGTTGTGTGATCGATCCGTGAGCCAGAAAGATGATGTCCACTTCAGTATCTTCGTAATTAGACTCGTCCTTCTTTGACTTCTCGAGGATTTGATTTTTCATTAATCGAAACAAATCCACAAGTTTGATGAAAGTCTCCGTCCCTGGATTCTCCCTCAGCCATTCTTGCACCTCTTTGTTCGGGGATCTATTCATGGCATACCTTAATAATTCTCTCTCGTCTACAGCGCTTCTGTATGGGTTTTCAATAATGCGTTTAACCTTCGCCTGCTCGCACTGTTCTTCTTCCATCTTCTCGAGCATCTGCCTGTGAATAAAACAGCAGAAGGTCCAGTTAGCACGACTTCAAACACATTTTACACTGAAATGGGAAGTTGAAATGTGTGTTTGCTGTTCTAGTGCCTAAACGATTGTTTAAGCACGGTGAATTGAGATGGTGGTTGTCCATCATCAGTGGGTAGTAAGAGCGAGGGCATTCCTGATCACTGCATTTAAGTATGTGTTGACTATTCCTACAAAGTAGTCAACTAGTTAATTAATCTTAGGGGACATGTTTTTTCCAACCCGTGTCAATTTGTGTGAGAGAGATAAGATGTTTAAAGAAGTCTCTGATCGTCGTCTGCCTTCCTCGTCAACTCTGTCGCTGCTAGCGTTGGCCATAAGCGTATGTAGCTATAGATGTTTATACATACTGTTGCGTTACTGTTGTGTTACATTACGTTTGACGTTTCTATTTACTCTGGCTTAGTTTTATTAGAGCATCTGAATCTGGTTGTTTGACCATGTTTCCTTCTGGCTCTGTGTCAAACAACAGTGCCCCCTGCTGCATATCTGCTGTAGGTACCAGTGCTTTATTACTGCACCAGGCTGAACCCACTTATACATGACTAGTTGACAACGATGCAGTTCGGACTAGTTGTGTTGATAGTGTTGGAACTCGTACGAGCTGGATGTGTCCAGGACGTTGCTCTGCAGGGACTTGAGTCACCTGACTGGTCACAAGCTTGTTGCTCCCAGGTGTCGGGTTTAGCTACCAGGTGGTGTCGCAGGTCCACTTTGATTTGTCTCCCTGGTTGCTGTGGAGTCCAGTTTTAACACCAGGGGATGTTGGTAGAGGTTCTGGAATCTTCTGGACGGACATTTTACGAAGAAGCTGCAGGAAAAGTTCCAGAAAATGTCCAGAGACACTGACTCAGACAATTGTTCCGACATACAGAACCTGCAGAACATGTCAGGAATATGTCAGGAACATGTCAGGAACATGTCAGGAACATGTCAGGAACATGTCAGGAACATGTCAGGAACAGCTGCTAACAGGCTGCATTAAGGTGATGCTCTGTGGTTCCTAGTTTGCAGATGTAAATATTAGAAACGTCAAACTGCTTTGAATGAAGGTTCTGCCCTAAACATCTGATGCTTTTTTCATTAAATTGCGACAAAACCTGATGTAACAGCACAACGTGAAAAATACTGCTCAAACTGCTGAGAAGTGAAGGTCACGTTGTAGAAGTGGTTTGGATGTGTTGACCTTCGGTCTCCCGCTGCAGCTCTTTACCAGAGGAGACAAACCTGCAGCAGCAGAAACTGAGAATCACTTACTTCATATCTTTAAACTGATCCTTCAGGGCCTGTGAGATCTTTCGGATTGCTTCGGCTGTGTCTCGCAGGGATTGGCTGGCTTCAGTCACGTTGTTGTTCTTGATCAGATCTGTCCAGCTGTCGATCGCCTCATTAAGCGCAAACGCCATTCCAATAGCTCCTCCCACCAGCTGATGATTGACGGAAACAGATCATAAAGGATTATTATCAGATGATCAAATTATCCTTCATAACAACATTCAATTAAGAATCGAATATGAAAAGTGTGTGTGTACAGGAAGTGGATCTCACCATGCCGCCTCCTTTGAGCACTGTTTTCATTCCAGTCACAGATATTTTCTTGATCAGCTGCTGACTTCCTTTATCAAATAGAAACTTAGATTGGTTCCCGATAGACGAGAGCGTGAAAAACCCTAAAACTCCAGTGACGCTCTCCAGAATCGGAAGGTTGAGGCCGGGACTGAACCTTGTGACATGTTGTCCTCCACCAACAGACCAATTCGGATCGTCGGCGATCATTCTGAAGTTGATGTTCATCTTCACTCCACTTCGTTTTGCCACAGCTCTCAGGATGTCCGTCAGGATGTGTTTGTCCAAATCGTCTGGGTCGGCGAATTTGTTCGCCTTCTTCTTCTCTGACTTTAGTTTCTTGAACAGTCGCTGAATGTCTTCTGCTAATTGGTTGCTTTTCTCTTCGATTTCCTGTGCATCCTTCATGGTGCTGCTGGACAGGAAGTGCTCGATGAGTTTCGTGGCCACAGAGACGACGGCACCAGCTCCTAAATATGTTGTTCCCAACAAACCTAAAAATGGAGCAGCTGCTCCGCCGGTGAGGAGGGTGACGCCGGCGCCGATCACACACGCAGCCCCCACCACAGCCACCGAGCTGCCCACAACTTCACCAGCTTTGCATTTCTTCCTGAGGGACTCGAGCTCCCGGGCCAGTTTGACCAGTTGGTCCGCACAGAGACTCCTCTGGTCGATCCAGGAGAACATCTGCTCCAGCAGCCTGTCAGCGGTGGTCATGATGTTTCCTGGAGTTTGTCAGTAAGATGAACGTGAGGCTGGAAGACAAAGGTCAGAGGTCGGGTCAGAGAGAGGATGTTTGACGTTAAAGAGACGAAACAAGTTGATATTGAAGTTGATTACTTCTGTCTGTCCATGTCCGTATGCTAATGAGAAAGGCGGTCCTAACCTCAGTTTCACGCAGGATTGGTCACAGCAGTGTGATGATCCAGTTCTACTACTTCTGCCTTTCAATGCCGACTGATTTGTGCATTTCTGTATTTATTCATGCATTTATTTATACGTATCCTCCATATTATATACACTGCTCAAAAAAATTAAAGGAACACTTTTTTATCAGGGTATGGCATGAATTCAATTGCACTTTTTTGATAATTATCTGGTCAGTTAAGTAGCAGAGGGCGTTGTTAATCAGTTTTAGCTGCATTGGTGTTGATGGAATTAACAACAGGTGCACTAGAGGGGCAACAATGAGACGACCCCCAAAATAGGAGTGGTTTTGCATGTGGAGGCCGTTTCAAGTTTCTCCCTCTTGATCACTTCGACTGGTTTTCCATTAGTGTTGGCTTTAGCTAGAGTCATTATCTCTACTGGGAGCATGAGGCGATTTCTTAACCCTACAGAAGTTGCACAGATTGTCCAACTCCTCCAGGATGGCACAACCATGCGTGCCGTTGCAAGGAGCTTTGATGTGTCTCCCAGCATAATCTCCAGAACATGTAGGAGATTCCAGGAGACAGGCAGTTACTCTAGGAGAGTTGGACAGGGCCGTAGAAGGTCCTCAACCCATCAGCAGGACCGATATCTGCTGCTTTGTGCAAGGAGGAACAGGTTGAGCACTGCCCGAGCCCTACAGAATGACCTCCAGCAGGCCACTGGTGTGAATGTCTCTGCCCAAACAGTCAGAAACAGACTTCATGAGAGTGGCCTCAGGGCGCCACGTCCTGTAGTGTGCCCGGTGCTCACTGCCCAGCACCGTGGAGCTCGATTGGCATTTGCTATAGAACACCAGAATTGGCATGTCTGCCACTGGCGCCCTGTGCTTTTCACAGATGAGAGCAGTGTTACAGGTTGCTGTAACACTGCACATGTCCTCAATGTTTTATTTTAGCCTCTTATCCTGCTAACCCTCCCTTCCTCTCTCTCCCTGCCCTTTCCTCTCTCTCTCTCTCCATGCCTCTCTCTCTCTCTCCCTCTCTCTATCTCTCTCTGTCCCTCCCTCTGCCCCTCTCTCTCTCTCTCATTCTCTCCCTCCCCTCCTCTCTCTCTCTCTGCCCCTCTCTCTTTCTCTCAGTCACCTGACTTCTCGGAAACTCAGCTGCAGTTTCAGAGGCAGAGAAATATGTTCAACATTTTCAAAAATAAACTCTAAATATCAAACAATCAAAAACTATCTTTAAACTATAATTTAAAGATCGATTGAGCTCAACACACTCTTGTCTCTCTACAGTTGTGAGCACACAAATAATGTGTTTGACTGAAACTAAACTAAACTAACTCTCACTAAACTAAACACAACTAAACTAAACTAAACTAAACTAAACTAAACTAAACTAAACTAACTAACTCTAACTCAGTCCGTAGAAAGTGTGAGGACAAACTGTCCCTGATCCCGACAGAAGGACAAACGCGCACTCACCTGCTTCTCGTGCGCGTCTCGTCTCTTACGGTGTTTTTTCTCTGTTATTCTGCTGGAGAAGGACGCACGTGTGTTTCTTTAGCTTGACAAAGTGAAAGTGAAGCAGCAGAGCAATCTGCCTGGCGTCTCCAAAGAGGCTCCGCCCACAATGTCCTCAGGACCACTACCGGGCCATGGGTCATGTGGTACGTGGCCGCACAGAAAGAATAAACAACTTACATTATTTCTGTTTTATTTATTTATACGGTGTTTTATTTTGAAAAATGACCGGATCCACTCCGTTATGACTCATGCTTTCTCATGAGTTTCGATCACTCCTTAATTCGTTTAATAATTATATTGTGATTCGTTCGAAATATTAATTATTATTATAACTAGGACTAATTCGTGCCCACACATTGTTAATTTGACGCCGCGTATTAACAATTCGTTAATTTTGTTAAATTAAAAAAAAGTATATCCTGAGTTATATCCTGCTGGGAATACATGTTCTACAATATGTATACACTCCCAGTATGCGGGGAAACTTTGGATGAAAGCAGCCACTTAGCAGCTTTAATGGAGGAGAAAGAGACTTTCTTTATTCTCCTTCGAGGCCGATTTTGTTCTCAATCTTTCAATTTCCCACCAAAGCAGATTTACGCATACAAAAATAAATAAAGAGAGTGAAAAGAAAAAATGGAGAGGAGGCTGCGGACCAGCTGGAGGACGTAGAGAAATAAATCTGTTGAAAAAGGAAAGTGAGAGCTTAAGACAAAAGGACGAACAGTGAAGGGGCAGAGGTCACAGCAGGAGGTGAGGAGAGGCAGGCTGACTCCAGGCCTCTCATTATAAAGGTCATTAGTGGTTCTGCTCCTCTGGAGCCGGATTCATGACATTATTTAGATGAAGATCCCTCTGAACTCAAGACCTGTGACTTAGAGTTTAGAGAAAACAAGGTCATCAGAGAGAGAATACTGTACAACTCTGACTGCTGTTGTACAGAATATGGAGATTAAATATCAAAGTGTCTCAGTATTGTATCATTGAAGCTGATGAACCACAGGAGCAGATGAAGAGAAACCTCCGCTCAACTCAAATGAGTCGGACTGACTCTCCCCTGGATTCTGTTTGATTCTTCATTCAGCTCCACTGTCTCCTCTCGTCGTCTAATTCCACGAAACCTCACGACATATTTGCTTCTGTTGCTCGTTCGACACCTGGCTCAGTTCCATGTTTAATTTCTCCTCTCGGTCAGTTTTCATTATGTGTCTGTGATCGTCTGGTTTCTTTACTGACTGACTTCGCCTGCAGCTCAGAGCAGGAAACAGCTGCAGCCTGGTTGGGTCTGTGTGATACGACCAAACTCTCATCACTCTCGTCCCTTATCAGTTCGTTCATCAATGTGAGTTTAGATCTGAGCCAATGTGCTGTTTACATGTGAAGGACGTAAGGCTGTGTTGATAATAATAATAATGTAATGCTCTGTAAGTCAATAATACAGAAAAAATGATAAAAGGAGTGAAACTGTTTTAAGAAACACCAAATATATAAATATATTTGGTGTTTCTGTTATTTTTTTTTCTGTGTGTTTTTCTGCAAGAACTTTCGTTGTGACTGTGGAAACAGGAAGTTCACAGAGCTGCAGTGTAAACTCCATACTGTTAGTCCACATCCAGTAAAATGACACAAATGAAATTAACACACATGTTCTTCAGCTGTAAACTGATCAAACAGGTTCATGGTTTTAGTTTCATGTTTATTATCAGCTTTCATGGGTTGAACAGATTTCATAATTGATCATTATTAAATTGAATAACAATTAGTGCTGTCAGTTAAACGCGTTTTTAACAGCGTTAAGGCTTACTCAGGACACGGAACTTCTTTGTAGTTTAGTAACTTTTATTTTCCTCTACACGAACATGTGCACTTCTCGCTCTTACTCCGTCACTCGCACATATCAACAACCCTTCACTTCCTTATTGACGCCCGATCCCCAACAAAACCAGCCAATGAAGGCCTGACATCCCCAAACAACCCCATCCTATTGGTCGAAACAGTCACATGTCCCACCCCGACCCCTTCACTGACCCTCAGGATATCAGAACGCTCCTTCAACAGTGTTTTACTGAACATACGTCAAAACCAAACATAAACATAAACCCAGTCCGTTACACTATTAGGCTGCAGCTATATGTTTTTATATATTTCAAAATAGGGTACTTATTATTTCATACATTTTCCACAAAAATGGGGAGGACTCAAATAGCCCTACAAAGTTCTGTGTTTGATTTATTTTTAGAGTAGGCCGACACTTGCCTTTGTATTTTGTTTGTTTGTTATTTTGTTGCTTGTCTGTTTGAGTAGCTGGCTGAAAGCAAAGAAGTAGTAGGCTTACCTTTTATTGGTAACCTAACTGTTACAGTTCATTGTTTCTGAAATAAGAGGCCTGACTGCTATGTTCACAGCAAACTTGAAAAAAATAAAAATTAAGTCATGATTTAACTGCACTATAGGCTGAGTCCTTGTTTACCTGAAATGTGCACTTTATAATTTTATTTTGTACCGGAAAAAAAATTATGGAAAAAAAATAAATGAAGGGACATTAAGAATAGATACAAATTTGCAATTAATTGCGATCAATCGCGAGTTTACTATGACATAAATGCGATTAATCGCGATTAAATATTTTAATCGTTTGACAGCACTAATAACAACATAAGTGATTATTGATGGCTCAGGGTACGAACAGTGTTTCCATTCTGCTTTTGAGTTTCAGAGGTGATTGAATCCGTGTGACACGTGAACATGTGACGAGCACGTCTTCCTCACCTCTTCATCGTGCAGGTGTCTGATCATGTTCAGTTCCTTCAGAGGTTGGACCAGTTCAGCTTGGAAACACATACATCAGGGTCTGCGTGCCAGAAAGTAATCAGATTACCGTGTACGTGTACATACAGGTAATTTTTGGGGACTTTTTTCCATTATTTCTTTCAGAAATATCCTTTCAAATTTGGTACAAATGTACATTTAGACTCGGATGAACTGATGAGTCTCAGTGGTCAAAGGTCACAGGGACACAGAGTTGGTTGCTGGAGGTGTGTGGAGGAAATCATTTTCTGAAATAAAGACCCTAATTGTCTTTCAAGTGCACGTTTATTAGTTGATGTGTTCGCGTATGAGGCAAATTGTGTGTGTGTGTAAATGCGAAGTACACCCCAGAAGATAAGACTGGAGGAGACAACAAAGTGATTGGTGGCTCCGATGTCCGGATTCCCAGAGACCGGCAGCTAGTGAGTCACTAACAGACAACGTGTCTCACGTGATATGCATAAGCACAGATAAGTGTGGTTACATAAGCATGCATAATACATAGTATAGTATGATTATATAATTTTTAGGGCTGTCAAAATTAACGCGTTAATCTATGAGATTATTGTGCCCGAGATTAATGTGATAAAATATTTTAACGCAGTTAAAGCAACTTTGTTTACTTCCGGTGTGCGGAAGAAAATTCAGCTCCTCGAGCAAGCTGCCAGCGTCGCCCTCACCGGTGACCACTGCACGTAAGTCAGCACTCAGCAATGACAATCACCTGGGTGTCACAGCTCATTTTATTAACAATGTATGGAAAACTAGATATTTTGCGTTGGAAGTAAAAAAAAACAGAGTCGCGTTATACAGCAGAGACTGTGCGGAGGAATTCCTCGACGCACTTCAAACACAGCCCGTCAAAAGATAAGTGAATGAAAACACAGCAAACAAGGACAGCAGGAAGAGTCGCTAGTTCAAGATGTTGCCACCCAGTGGAATTCTGCCTTGGAGGTTATCAAACGGATCCAGCGAAACAAGGGTCCGCTCGCTGCCGCCCTGGCTCAGCACAAGACCAACATCTCATGTTGATTTCACCGGAGCTGGCTGAACTGGAGAAGTTGGAGAAGCTACTTGATCCAGGCAGGCAACTCCACTCTTTCCGTCCTCTCATGTGCACTTTTTTATCTTCCTCGAACTGTGTGTGTGTGTGTGTGTGCGCATGTTCGTCTGCGCCTCGCTAGCCCCCGGAGCTAACCGGGCTGCTAACCGGAGCTATGGGCAGTGGGAACTGCTCCAGCCCCCACTGCTCCCACTGCGGGCCTGCGCTGGGGCTCTAGCAGCCAGGCTTCGGTCCACCTGACTCTGGTTCAAAACGATATGGTTGTAATATTGTATCTTCGTCTCCAGCACTCAAAACAGGTCAATCTGAGGAGGGCTGTTTTAGACAGGGTAACAAGGTGCTGTTTTAAATGATCCTTGTGGTATTTTGACCAAAATATGTTTCAGACATTTCATTAAGACCCCAATGAACCATATCAACTGTGGTAAAATGGGCATAAGGTGGGACCTTTGAAGTAGCATAGATCTTCCTGTTTTCATTTTCATGTTTGTTTGCACATTAACATGACAGATTAGAATGTCAGTTCAGTTTACCAAGGCCACTTGTTATGCTGTTGTGTGTGTTGTTCAATGTTAAAGATGACAGTACCAATGGTGTCTTTTTACTTTTTACTGATCTGGATGTTTCAATGAAGAAAGAAGCAGTGTTATTGTTTCCAAGGACATTGGGAATATTTTCAGTTGGTTTTTAAAAAGTTTTTTTTTACACAATTTATCATACATGATATTTAACGACCTGGCTGCCACTTTATAGGTAGGTGTTATAGGCCTGAGCCTGCTTGAAAACACAACATTGTGTAAAATACAGGCTGTCTGAAGTGATTACTCGTTAATTTATAAGATTTAGTCTTTAGAAGAAAAAATAAACTTTTAATCGCGATTAATCTAGATTAATGAATTTCAAAATGTGAGATTAATTAGTTAATTTTTTGACAGCCCTAATAATTTTCCATTACTGGTGCGACCATGTCTGACACCCCGACTCCTCCACATCATCCTATTACATTTGATCCAATCAGACGACCATCTGGTTGGAGGACGACCACTCGACCCTACTTCAGGGTTAGATCACAGTAAATATGATTTCTAACGTTCATAAATCATCTGTGTCGAGGGGGGTAAAAAAATCAACTGCGAAGTTCTCAAAGTGATCGTAGATCGTGAACACGATTCAGGGTACTGGAAATCATCTCTCAGATTAAGTGGGTTTGTTGTTGATACCGACGTGTTGAAACACTCGGATATGCATCGAGCTGGGAAATCAGTTCAGCTTGAGGCATGGACAAAACTTTCACTGGAACAGAACTTGTCATCTCCAGAAAATGTTGAACTTTTGTCCGTCTAATTGAACATGGCCCGTAGGTTCCTGTACAGCTCGGGGTGGGTGATGGGCCCAATGCGCTGCGTTGTCATCACGGTGTTGTCGATAGTGTAGGAGTACTGAGGCTCCAGGAACTCTCTAGGAATCTTCCTACAGTTAGGTCCATTACCCAGACAGGCGGCGAGATGGACGGTGGCTTTGATCTGGAAGAAAAACAGCACCAGAGACATGACCCAGGTGACGATGAAGAACGGGACGGTTACTGCCCAACCACCAAGGATGAACGGGACGAGGATGCGGCCTTTCTTTGGTGAACCATATGTTTCTGTTAGATTGACAAAAGTCGTCCATGCACGATCTGCTGGATCCGTGATAGTACTGACCATGATGTTGGGAATCTGTCCTGCTTTCTCCATTGAGTTCCAGACAGGTGGCAGTTTCCTGGGCCAGTGTCCTTCAGAACACTTTTCACAGCCTCTTCCTGAAACACAGATAAAGTTTCTGTGCCCAGGCTGCATGAGTCCTGTAGCGATGCCGTAGGCTGCATCAGCATTGAGGAGACAGTTCCAGGGGGAATACAGGAGCACGTCTTGGATGTTGGAACAGGGCCGGAGACAGGAAGCTGGAATCATGGGTTGTGTGATCGATCCGTGAGCCAGAAAGATGATGTCCACTTCAGTATCTTCGTAATTAGACTCGTCCTTCTTTGACTTCTCGAGGATTTGATTTTTCATTAATCGAAACAAATCCACAAGTTTGATGAAAGTCTCCGTCCCTGGATTCTCCCTCAGCCATTCTTGCACCTCTTTGTTCGGGGATCTATTCATGGCATACCTTAATAATTCTCTCTCGTCTACAGCGCTTCTGTATGGGTTTTCAATAATGCGTTTAACCTTCGCCTGCTCGCACTGTTCTTCTTCCATCTTCTCGAGCATCTGCCTGTGAATAAAACAGCAGAAGGTCCAGTTAGCACGACTTCAAACACATTTTACACTGAAATGGGAAGTTGAAATGTGTGTTTGCTGTTCTAGTGCCTAAACGATTGTTTAAGCACGGTGAATTGAGATGATGGTTGTCCATCATCAGTGGGTAGTAAGAGCGAGGGCATTCCTGATCACTGCATTTAAGTATGTGTTGACTATTCCTACAAAGTAGTCAACTAGTTAATTAATCTTAGGGGACATGTTTTTTCCAACCCGTGTCAATTTGTGTGAGAGAGATAAGATGTTTAAAAAAGTCTCTGATCGTCGTCTGCCTTCCTCGTCAACTCTGTCGCTGCTAGCGTTGGCCATAAGCGTATGTAGCTATAGATGTTTATACATACTGTTGCGTTACTGTTGTGTTACATTACGTTTGACGTTTCTATTTACTCTGGCTTAGTTTTATTAGAGCATCTGAATCTGGTTGTTTGACCATGTTTCCTTCTGGCTCTGTGTCAAACAACAGTACCCCCTGCTGCATATCTGCTGTAGGTACCAGTGCTTTATTACTGCACCGCGCTGAACCCACTTATACATGACAAGTTGACAGCCTGAAGAAATCTGTGAGAATATCCTGTTTTAACAGCGCGAGATCTCCACACATCTCATTGGTTCCTTTGGTTGTCGATGTAAGGTTATGTTGTTGAAACAAAAAAAAGATAGAAGGTTATATTGGTGGGAGGGGTCCCTCCTCCGACTGAAGGTGTAGTACTTCTGCGTCATCAGCCTATGGCCCATGAACCCTGAGAGTCTGAACCTCAGGGACACAGCTCGGCCACAGAAGAACATTTCAGCACCTTGAGTCCAATGAATATTTATATATATATATATATATATATATATATATATATATATATATATATATATATATATATATATATATATATATATATATATATATATATATATATATATTAGAAACGTCAAACTGCTTTGAGTGAAGTTTCTGCCCTAAATGTCTGATGCTGTTCTCATTAAATTGCGACAAAACCTGATGTAACATTATTGCTCAAACTTCTGAGAAGTGAAGGTCACGTTGTAGAAGTGGTTTGGATGTGTTGACCTTCGGTCTCCCGCTGCAGCTCTTTACCTGAGGAGACAAACCTGCAGCAGCAGAAACTGACAATCACTTACTTCATATCTTTAAACTGATCCTTCAGGGCCTGTGAGATCTTTCGGATGGCTTCGGCTGTGTCTCGCAGGGATTGGCTGGCTTCAGTCACGTTGTTGTTCTTGATCAGATCTGTCCAGCTGTCGATCGCCTCATTAAGCGCAAACGCCATTCCAATAGCTCCTCCCACCAGCTGATGATTGACGGAAACAGATCATAAAGGATTATTATCAGATGATCAAATTATCCTTCATAACAACATTCAATTAAGAATCGAATATGAAAAGTGTGTGTGTACAGGAAGTGGATCTCACCATGCCGCCTCCTTTGAGCACTGTTTTCATTCCAGTCACAGATATTTTCTTGATCAGCTGCTGACTTCCTTTATCAAATAGAAACTTGGATTTCTTCCCCATTGACGAGAGCGTGAAAAACGCTAAAACTCCAGTGACGCTCACCAGAATCGGGAGCTGGAGGCCGGGACTGAACCTTGTGACATGTTGTCCTCCACCAACAGACCAATTCGGCTCGTCTGGGATCATTCTGAAGTTGATGTTCATCTTCACTCCACTTCGTTTTGCCACAGCTCTCAGGATGTCCGTCAGGATGTGTCTGTCCAAATCGTCCGGGTCGGCGAATCTGTTCGCCTCCTTCTTCTCCAACTTTAGTTTCTCGAACAGTCGCTGAATGTCTTTTGCTAATTGGTTGCTTTTCTCTTCGATTTCCTTTGCGTCTTTCATGGTGCTGCCGGACAGGAAGTGCTCGATGAGTTTCGTGGCCACAGAGATGACAGCACCAGCTCCTAAATATGTTGTTCCCAACAAACCTAAAAATGGAGCAGCTGCTCCGCCGGTGAGGAGGGTGACGCCGGCGCCGATCACACACGCAGCCCCCACCACAGCCACCGAGCTGCCCACAGCTTCACCGCCGTTGCATTTCTGCCTGAGGGACTCGAGCTCCCGGGCCAGTTTGACCAGTTGGTCCGCACAGAGACTCCTCTGGTCGATCCAGGAGAACATCTGCTCCAGCAGCCTGTCAGCGGTGGTCATGATGTTTCCTGGAGTTTGTCAGTAAGATGAACGTGAGGCTGGAAGACAAAGGTCAGAGGTCGGGTCAGAGAGAGGATGTTTGACGTTAAAGAGACGAAACAAGTTGATATTGAAGTTGATTACTTCTGTCTGTCCGTGTCCGTATGCTAATGAGAAAGGCGGTCCTAACCTCAGTCTCACGCAGGATTGGTCACAGCAGTGTGATGATCCAGTTCTACTTCTGCCTTTCAATGCCGCCTGATTTGTGCATTTCTGTATTTATTCATCCATTTATTTATACATATCCTCCATTTATATATATTATAAAGACGTTTGAGATTAAATGTCAAGTTTGTTTATAAACTCTGTCTCACTACCCCCTCCCTCTGGTTCCTTATGTCTTTATCTCCCTTCACCCGAGTCCTGCCTCTTATGTAATGTCTTCTGCTGCTGTAACACTATGGAGGACCATACATGACTTAAGTATAAATAAATAAAAAAAATAAATGTATGAATAAATACAGAAAAAATAAAAAAATAAAAAGGAAAAACATAAATTAATACATAAATAAATAAATAAATACGTTAATAACAACAGAAATGTCTAAATAAATGTCTTAAATATATTTGCACATTTATTTATTCCCTGATTTATATTTTTCACGTTTTCAATCACCTTATGCTAATGAGAAAGGCGGGCCTAACCGCAGTCTCATGCATGTGGAATTAAATAAATGTTGAAATACATAAAAGTTGCAATAGATAAATAAATAAATAAATGTGTTAAACTTATTCCCACATTTATTTCAACTTTTATTTTTTTCAACACATTTATATTTCATTTAATTGTCCATATGTAAATGAGGTAGGCGGTCTCAAACTCAGTCTCAAGCAGGATTGGTCAACTGAGCTATACACACACGCCCACACAGGCACCGGGGCTCCGCCCCCCTCAGTGCCACACACTCGCACAGAGACAGACACTGAGACTTGAGCTCGTCACCGCGATGCAGCCGCTCAGTGACTTTATAAAACAGTGAAAACACAGAGTTTCTCTGGTCACATCTGCTCAGAGATCAGCTGCTTCATGGGCAGAGCAGAAGCTGCAGGCTTGTTTTTTTCCGAGCAGGAGTTTCCTTCACTTCTCATTAGCATAAGGTGATTAAAAACGTGAAAAATATAAATCAGGGAATAAATAAATCTGCAAATATATTTAAGACATTTATTTAGACATTTCTGTTGTTATTAACGTATTCATTTATTTATTTCTGTATTAATTTATGTTTTTCCTTTTTTATTTTTTTTATTTTATTCTGTATTTATTCATTCATTTATATATTTATTTATTTATACTTAAGTCATGTATGGTCCTCCATATAACACTGCACATGTCCTCAATGTTTTATCTTAGCTTCTTATCCTGCTGCCCCTCCCTCTCTCTCTCTCTCCTTCTCTCTCTCTATCTCTCTCTCTCCCTCTTTCTCTCTCTCTTTCTCTCTCTCTCTCTCAGTCTCTAGCTGCCCCTCCCTCCCTTCCTCCCTCTCTCTCTCTCTTCCTCTCTCTCTCCCTATCTCTCTCTGCCCCTCCCTCTTCCCCCCTCTCTCTCTTTCTCTCCCTCCCTTCCTCTCTCGCTATCTGCCCCTCTCTCTCTTTCTCTCAGTCACGTGACTTCTCGGAAACTCAGCTGCAGTTTCAGAGGCAGAGAAATATGTTAAACATAATCAATAATAAACTGTAAATATCAAACAATCAAAAACTGTCTTTAAACTTTAATTTAAAGATCGATTGAGCTCAACACACTCTTGTCTCTCTATAGTTGTGAGCACACAAATAATGTGTTTGACTTCCCCCAACCTCAACTAGTCTAAACTTTAAACTAACTCTAACTAAACTAAACAACTCTTACTGTAACTGTAACTCAGTCCGTAGAACATGTGAGGACAAAATGTCCCTGATCCCGACAGAAGGACTTACCTGCTCCTTATGTAATGTCTTCTGCTGCTGTAACACTGTGTCCTCAACGTTGGACTAATAAAGGACATTTTATCTTAGTCTCTCTCTCTCTCTCTCTCTCTCTCTCTCTCTCTCTCTCTCTCTCTCTCTCTCAGAGGCAGAGTAATATGTTCAACATAATCAATAATAAACTCTAATTATCAAACAGTCAAAAACTATCTTTAAACTATATTTTAAAGATCGATTGAGCTCAACACATTTTTGTCTCTCTATAGTTGTGAGCAAACAAATAGTGTGTTAGACTGCCCCCAACCTCAACTAGTCTAAACTTTAAACTTTAAATTTTAAACTAACTCTAACTCTAACTAAACTAAACTAAACTAAAGACAGACGGACAAACGCGCACTCACCTGCTTCTCGTGCGCGTCTCTTACGGTGTTTCTCTGTTATTCTGCAGGAGAAGGACGCGTGTGTGTCGACAAAGTGAAAGTAAAGCAGCAGAGCAAACTGCCTGGCGTCTCCAAAGAGGCTCCGCCCACAATGTCTTCCGAACCAGTGGTCCCCAACCCCCGGGCCGCGGACCGCTACCGGGCCGTGGGTCATGAGGTACGTGGCTGCACAGAAATAATAAACAACTTACATTATTTCTGTTTTATTTATTATCTGATTCTGAACGGTGTTTTATTTTGAAAAATGACCGGATCCTCTCCATTATGACTCATGCTTTATGCCTTTTTTTTCATCTTTTTTCGGGAGTTATATCCTGCTGGGAATACATGTTCTACAAAATGTATACACTCACAGTATGCGGGGAAACTTTGGATGAAAGCAGCCACTTAGCAGCTTTAATGAAGCAGAAAGAGACTTTATTCTCCTTCGAGGCCGATTTTGTTCTCAATCTTTCAATATCCCCCCAAAGCAGAAGGGGGCGGGGCCTTGTGTTCTTAGGTCAACATGTAGCAGCTGGAAAAACTCATCACATATTAGTATCTGATTGTCTCCTTTCCCCCGTGCTCCTTTCAACGGCCCAGCACTTATCAAATCATTAATTAAGCCTGAATCAAATCTGCTCCCACAGAGCCGTGTGTTTGTGTGTGTGTGTGTGTGTGTGTGTGTGTGTGTGTGTGTGTGTGTGTGTGTGTGTGCCGGCTGTGTTTGAGATGCAAATATGAATAGAGGTCATCGTGTTTTTCTGTGTGTTAACGTCTCCACAGGGAAAATGTTTGAATTTCCCACTGAATTAATCACAACAGGCATCCTGCACGTCTCCATGGAAACCAAACAAACATTTGATTTATTCTAATCGCTTGCTGACTGCAGAGAATAAAAGTTTCTCTTTTAGTTTTATCTTGTGAAAATTTCACCGTGAATGACAGTTCCTAGTTTGGGCTTTGGTTGTTTCAGCATCGTGTTTTACTCTTTTAATCTCCAACACTTCATCCGGTGTATCAAGATATCAGGTGAAAACATCCTCTGAAGGTTTTCTGGAGAGAACGATTTCCTCTTCCAAGAACTCTGGTATATTAGCTCACCTCCAAAAATCTGACACTGTGCAGGAAAAGGGGAAAAAGCTGAAAAACATTAAAAACAGACACTGTGGGCAAGAGTCTAAAGTGATAAAGGTTTGTGTTGAAGGTGTGAATCATCTCGATGTAGCAGAGCTCTGTATAGAAAGGACATTACTGACCAAGTCTGACTCAGTTATTTTCCAGTTCACAGCCATAATCGAGGGCTGCAGTGACGTCTGTGTGTGAGGAAATGATGATGATGATGATTATGATGAGAGGAAATCTTCCTCTCATCATCATCTTCACAGACTCTCTTCCAGTGACTCAGATCCTCTCTGAGTCCGACATTAAGCAGAGTTCAGTTTGTGGGTGAATGTTGATCAAAGCTGTGATTGAGCCAATCGTCTGACTCCTCTGGTTGAAAGAAAGAAACTGTCGACTTCCTCCAATCGGGCTTTTTGGATCATCGTCTGAAATTCAACAAAAACAAAGATACGTGTTATCAAACACTGTTTCCCTTTAGGGCTGTTGAGCTTTGACATCACTCATCATTACTGAGCTAAGAAATGTAAATCAATTATCAATTATCTATATTTAATATATGACTTGGATAAAATGTTAAAATGAATTTTATAACAATAAAACAGTTGCAACAAACAATCAGGAAGCACGAAAACACAAACGGAAAATTACACAGAAAGAGAAAGTTACACCTGAGGAATATTGTTATTTTATTTTTCTGGTAATAGGCAGATCCCTGATGCTTGTAAAAATAAGTTGGTATCAAAATGAATAGGGACTTAATAATAAAAAATGATGGAATATATTGTATATCACACAGAAACACAAATGATCATAAGTTCCCCACTTCTTCATCCGGTAAACTGTTGCTTCATTTTGCTATGTTATATGTTATATGTTATATTGTATGTTCTTTTTTTATTCTGTAAAGCCCGTCTACTAAGTAGATGTTGCCTGCCAGGTCACAAGATCACAGGTCACACTTAATAGGTACTTACTTCACATATATTCATATTATTTAATTTAATATTCCCCACTTCTTCACCCTGTAAACTGCTGCTTCATTTTACTATGTATATCGTTATATGTTATATGTTATAAGGTATGTCATTTTTTAAAATTTGTGTAAAGCCCGTCTACTGTGTAGATGCTGCCTGCCATGTCCCAAGAATTTCACTGCTCCGGGGATGTTGTCATTGGTGCATGTGACAATAAACTTTGATTTGATTTGATTTAGAAGACATGACATGTGGTTGAAAGCCGCTAAAAGCTTCTAAATTGAAACTTAAACTTATACGTATTGTCTGCCATTGGTCGAAAATGACCTCATGGTTTGTTTCCTGGTTATTGTCCTTCCTGCTGAATGCAGTCTGTTGTCCACTGGGGTCAGGTCTCAGGTTCCTTTGCTCTGCCACAATGACTGCCTTGCTCGTGGGCTCGTCAGCAGCTCATCAGAAGAGTCTCTGAGGACGGGACGGGACAGGGGGGGACGGGGATTTGACCTTGATAGAAGTCAGAGAGGGAATAGATCTGCTTTCTGTGTCTGATCTCCCTGAGGGATCCCTCATTTACCTGCTGAACACACAGCCCCAGTGTCCTGTCCGTCTTTTGTCCCCACGCAGACACCTTGATCTTCTCTCTCTCCGCCGCTCTTTCATCTCGTCCATGTTGAAATACGCCACAGTAAATTTGCCTGAATCTTCCAAACGTCTCCGTCTCTCTCTTCTTTCCGTGTCTGTCTCTCATTACCTTGCACTCTGTTCGCTATCGCTTTATTTCTCTGCCTCTCTTGCTCTCGGCTGAAAATCCATTACTGCACCTGAAAGCAGTTTGAAAGAGTTGAATTTCTATACCGTCTTTTTGAGGTCGGCGATTTGTCCTGAATGGAGACATAATAACCTTGGAACCGTTTTTCACTGAGATTCGAGCAGACACTGAGGTGCCAAAAAAACAAGTAAATAAGGTTTTTAATTTTTAATTCATTTACAAAGCAGTTTAGATTATTTTGGTCACAAGCTGAAACAAAAGGATTCAATTTACAAGGACGTCATTGTGTGTTTGGAATTTGCTCATTTTAAGTCAATGGGCATCTTGGGACGAAGACGTTTCCAGCTGCAACAATAAAGGTCATGAATTGACATGTTTCTTTGCTAATCAAAATTCACATCAAAACACTTTGAACTGAAGGAAAACATTCAACAAGATGAAATGCAAGGTCGTCTAGGGTTGGTTGGTTGAGCTCCCTCATAAATGATCTTCATCGTCATAAGACTGTGTTACATTATTCACATTCCAGATGGAATGAATGTCTTTCCCTGCTTTGTTCAAGAGAGAGAAATCTACTTGTTCATTGTTTTCTGACTTCAGATCATAAGAAAGGCTGCAAGCTCTCAACTAAAGCAACAGATGAGAAAAGGTGCTTGTTTCTGTCTTAATTAATTCTAAGGACAATGTTTTTGATATCCCAGAAGTCATCTCTCTGCTTAATTCTGTCCTTGCTGAAGAGTCAGGCAGCACATGTGTTTTCATCCTGTTTATAATACAGTCCTATTGTTGGATCACAACAAGGGAATCCATCTCTACCAGGAGTGGGATTTGAACCCACGAGGACTTGAGTCCATTGCATCTTGAGTGCAACGCCTTAACCACTCGGCCATCCTGGTGATTCTGGTCTGTTTTCATTCCTTATGAAATCGTTCATCTTGTATTTTATTGAGTTTATAAAATATAGAATCATCACATCACAAAATTCGAGATCAGGTTGGACTCACTTTGACTTTTGTCGTTTGACTCCTTTTTTTATAACCAGAACAGGAGGAAGGAGCAGAGTGATGGAGGAACCCTCCTGGGGAGCAGTGGAGGAGCAGCAGGAGACAGACAGTCAGGTATTTAAAAGCCCCGGCTGCTTTATTTTCCATGTAATATTAGATGCTTTAAGCCTTTTAGTCAAGTTGTATTTTAATGGTTTCTTTTCATTTCCCAGTGACGCACAGTGCTCTCCACAAGGAATCAAATGTATTCTGTACATGCCCTGAATGCTGTGCCTGATTTATTATTAAAATAAATAAAAAAGGAAACTTGCCCGGGAGCCCATCAAACGTCTGTGACCTTTGGTCTGTGGCGTAACGACCAGGGCCTGATCGAGGTTAATGAGGATGTTTGAAAAAGGTTGGTTTTATTTTATGGGAACAAAGGTCAGTGAACGGTGACGTGACAACAAACTGCCTGGACCCGAGCCCTGAGATCTGGGAAACACGTTCCCGGCGGAATAAGCATTAAAAAGCCACAAACACACACACACACACACACACACACAAATCATTGAGCTTTTATTAGCTGCATCACTAAAAGCTTCAAACATCAATAGTAAGTCTGGGCTTTGTGCCATTAAGATGTATATATATATATCTATATCCTCTATCAACCTGTGACACGCCGGCTGATGTGTTGGATTTTACAGCAGGAATCCACGTCTCAAAGAAAGTGAATTATCGGCCTGAAGACGTGAGGAAGCCGAGCGTCCACGAACCAGATAATTGAGGGAGTCGAGGCGTTGATAATTCTTTCAGGTACGAGACTTCGCTCTGATCTTTTTTTTTTCTGCCTAATCTCTTTCATTCATATTCCAGACGAGACGCTCAGACTGTGTCAAACGGGCGATAATTACACAGAAGGACTCCCACTCGTACAGGCAGTGGGATGTGACTGAGCCCAGTCCAGATCTGCTGATGAGAAGCCTGGTCGGACTCCAGCGACACACAAGCCTCTGCTCTCTTTTATTACAATTGGCACATTGCAATGGGCCGGTTTCAGATTAGATCCTAAACCATTTATCATTGTGAGTTGTTTCTGTTGATCAGTGAAGCTCCTCTGACTGTTCTTTAAACTTCCTTACGTTAGTTTCACACAATGTGACCAACACTGTCCACACGTCCTTTACCTTGCCATGGTTGTTAAGTGATACAGCCACTAGAGGGCAGCACAGAGTCGAACCCGTTTCTGACAACGACAAACAATTTGCGATAGTGGAGAAGTTTTTGATTATGTACGAAAAAGTTTTAAATAGCCTTGTCGCAAAGTCTCTCCTGGAACTTTATGCTACATCGCCCCCTACATTTTCTGGTGGTACTGCGCCATATCATCTATTTCGTACCTGCACAAATACGGACAAAATGAACGCATACTTCTGATTGTACGTTTCCCTTGTGCGTAAGTAAGGTCGCAGAGGCAGAAAAGAAAACCTTCTCCTCACTTTCACCTTTTCTTTTTATCTCTCCTCCTTTTATCTCCTTACTCCTGACTTTCTTCTTAAGAGCAAGAAACTCTCAGGTCATGATGGAAACAATCTCAGAGTTTAATGCATGAATAATGAATTCAGAGCTTTAAAAAAAACCAAATACTTCATTAATTCATTGTGTGTTTAATTTAGCTTGGCACTGTAATTATCCGTTGAGTTCATAAGAGGCCAGAGTTTATTTTCACTTAATTAGTTTCTGATTGTTGAAAACAAAGATCCTTAACTACTAAATGTCATCTGAACAGAGTCGGGTCAGTTCAATATTTACTCAAGAGAGGGTGAAAAAAACGCTGATGATGTATTGAGAGAGATTTTTCCTTCTCGGTCGGGTCAGGGCATTAATTATTTCCACCGCGACAAAAAGAGAATATTAAGCAGCTGATTAGACTTGGCAGAAAATAAATGAGCTCAGCTATGAATAGATAGATCTGCTGAATCAGTGCTGTGGTTTAAAACGTGTTTACAGGTTGCACCTTCAGATGGAGCGTTAAAAGAGAACGTTTAAATACCAGGAGGAAATCCCCTCTCCTCTCTGCTCCCCTGTTTTCATGTCACCACGTTACCTTCCTTCCTGCCCCTAAAGCAGAAATAATCCATTAACCCTTCGAACCTGCAGCCGCTGGAGCACAAACTGCTCCGCTCGGATCCAGCAGGGTCATTAGCGTCTCCATTAATTCCACACTCAGCAGTTCAGCTCCTGGAGGCAACAAATCAAACAGCCTGTGGACTAAACAAACATGTCTGCAATTACTGAGGAGGATCGTTGCAGTAGAGAACGGCACTTCCTCCAAACTGGAGTCGAGCGCAAATCTCTGCAAAGGCCCGACTGTCCCCTTCTGTTCACTCAAGCTGAGCCAAGTTGGGCACACTCATAAATATCAATACCCTAATGAGTTATAAGAAAACCGTTTCAACACTTTTTGTGTAATCCTGCTGACAGACAAACAAGAAGGATTTAAAACAACCCCCCTTGCTGGAGGGAGTCATCATCTTGAACCATTCAAACATACATGTGTAGGTCAAACATATAGTTTCTGAATAAGCATATGATCGGTCACATTTTGATGGTGAGCACTGAGACGGTCGTGAGCTCTGGTAAACGATGTAACTCGCCCAGTTAGTCTGAATGGTCTGATGACTGCTTGACCTTTGGTGGGAATGAAGAGTTTAAAGGAATCTGTGTCTGTGTAGAGTGAGTCTGACGTTTGAAGAGTCTGACATGAAGTTTAAAAAAGTACCAGAGGTTTTACGATAAAGCTAATATACTGTTGACTGCAGCACTGGAGCCTCCATATGGCAGGAAACTGTATATTGGGGATTGTTGGGTAAATGGGACACTTTTTAGGACCTTTGAATTAAGAGTTTTTGTTGGATATGCAAAGATTAGCCATTGAAGATTTGTCTGGATAATATTTCAGGGCTTTTTATCTGCTAGCTTGTTTTGGAGCTTTTCTGCCCCCTAGTGGCAAATCAATATTTAACAGAGCTTTATTAGTAAATACCATAGACTGTATGGTAAATACTTTTATTGCTTTGAGAATAGGATTGTTATAGTTAAATATCATGCAGTCACATTTACTGCCGATTCTACATCTGAATGAGCAGCCGACAAATAAGCAATTAATTAGTATTCGCAATTATATAGAGGAGCAGAAGTTGTGAGTTGAGTTTCACCGGCGCCTCTCGTCTGTGATGTGTGTGTCTGTGATGTGTGTGTCTGTGATGAGTGTGTCTGTGATGTGTGTGTCTGTGATGTGTGTGTCTGTGATGAGTGTGTCTGTGATGTGTGTGTCTGTGATGAGCTGCTGCTGGAAACCACTGCAGCTCTGTGTAATGGAAGCAGATTGCTGTGTGGAAACACCGTCACCTGTTGTGGAAATTGAGGTCAAAGCTTTCATAAGGTTTGTTTTGTTGACGACACCTGAAACACATCAGCTGCACCCCCCCCCCCTCTTTCCCTCTGTGTTCAGTAATGGATGTTTACATGGGAGGAGACGCAGCCGGCTCTCATCGGTCCCGCCGCTCTCAGCAGGAGATTGGTGGAAGGGAAACAAGTGTCAGTTTGTGACAGGAGGAATCCCCGCAGAGAAAAATGTCCGACACTTACAGACAGAGAGAAAGCGGAGTGAGAGACAGAGGAGACGAGAGAGAGAAGATGAACAGAAAGACAGATGGATGGAGACAGCCCGGAGGAGGACAATTTCACATGTGAAGCAGAATCTTAATCTAAATGGAGGATGGAGCCCGAGGCGGCTCTAAATGCATGAAGAGTTAGTGACGAGCAGGAAATAACGTTATTACCGAGAGGAATGAAGCCGGTTATTGGAAATGAATAATCATCCAAATGTTTACATGGATAATGTACTTTTTATAGGGTTGAACCTGGAGAGCAGAACTGCTTTATTTTATTAAAATGCTTCCAACCATCGTGTGATGGAAAAAAATCCTTGAGACCACCTCTCTCATCCTGCATTTTAATTTGAAAGGGTCACTTTGCCGCTTGTGTGTCATAGCTAATGCACTAATAATGTGGAAACTGTAAAATGTCATCCGTGGCCCTGGGAATAATAATGTTCGGGTATGTCTGCAAATTGAAGTTCCCTGGACAAGAAGAGGCTATTGATTGTGTGAAGTTCAGATTCCGGTGACAACCGTGCGGCACTAATTGGTTGTTTTTCCTCATAAGGACAGAAAACGTGTCTGAAGCCACAAATGCTCAGTCTGTGGTGATAATTTAAAAAAAGATCCAGCTTTTTTGTGGCTTTCACATCAATTCAGAACCATAAATGTGTATTAAAATAGGCAAGATTTTGATCAGATCGTTGTTCTACCCTCCCAGAGAGTTCTGGGACGATTAAACATTAAATACATATAAAGGGTCTATTTCAATGTGTAGTGAACCCGATTGACCAGACAGGGATTCGGTCTCTCGGTCAAATCCCATGATGGAGCTGTTACGGAGGATTAAGCTCTTGACCTTTCACTTAACATCTTCCCTCTCGGCCTGAACCTGCAGTTTCCAGTTTCATGTCAGCCAGCGATCTGTGGTTTCTTCTCTGTCCCATTAGCAGGCTCGTTCCTCTCTTCTGATCCATGTTCTCAAAGCGTTCACTAATCCGTGGATCTGCAGTCGCTCGGTCCTAATAGCAGGTTTCACAGTGTCGGGTCAGCTTCTCTCTTTTCCCAGAGTTTTGTTCCAGGAGAGAGCATCTGTCAGTCACCCGTGATGGATCGGAGATGCTCTGAGGTTGTCAGGGCTCCGAAGCCCCCCCGCTGCGAAGCTCAGGGTCTAATATCACGCTTCACAGCCCCCCCCCCGCCTCCCCTCAGGGCCCCTCAGCTGGATACAACCCTCGAGAGTCAAGCTTTTACTGCTGCGGCCAGGTGTTTAGAGCGAGATGGGAAGAAGTCGGTCTGACAGCAACGGAAATATAACGAAAGATCAGGGAATGAAAACACAGAGAGCCCACAGATCTGCGAGGGAGAAGCTTGGTTTAGTTGGTAGTAAATATTAAATCGCTTTAATAGCTTTAGAGTCTATGATGGAAAGGACTGAATAAATTAAATCTGTGGGAAACAATGATTAAAGCAGAGTCTATAGGCATATAGGAGTAAGTGTCAAGTTAACATAAACTGATTTGTGATATTTCAGTCTCTTCTCTTCAGACCTTCTCTGCTCCAGCTTCTCAAACTGTTTCTGCTCCAGGTAGTTCTGACGTTTCTGGCACCGGGATAATTTCACACACTTGGATGCTGTCTTCATCTTGACAGAATTTCCTGTAGTGAACATAACTGCAGCTTCTCTCGTATTACAAAGCCCTGAGCAGTGGCAGTACAGGCAGATCTCAGGAGGACAGACCCATTAAAAGTTTTTACCCTGAGGCAGAATTACTGTAAATTGAAATTTGAATAATAAACCAGAGAGCACTAAAATCATAAATAATGTATGATAACTGAATATGCTCCGAGAACTGTCAACTTTGGAACACGCAAACATGCCCGATTGCATATGTTTTTGTTATTCTTAATGACTATTTAAATTGAGACGTTTCCTTCTGACTTCTGAATATTAGATCCTAACAAGTTCTTTTCATATAGATGCACTTTCTAAAGGATTCACAGCAAACACACAAAGCAGGGAATCCCTCCTGCTGCAGTTTGTGTCAGTAAATCTCAGTCGCAGCTCAGTTGTCAGCTTCGTCTCAGCTCTTCTGAATCTCCTCAGGATCTTCAAAGTGTTCAAGTCGACTGCAAAGCACCAAAGAACATGTTGGCATTTGGAAACCTATCGGCACATCTATGAGCACGGAGAGGTGATTCCTTTCCAGTATCACCTGGAGCAGCTTCTCCTTCATCAGCCGTGGAAGACGTGTTTTTAACGCAGTCACAGGAACAAAAAGACTCATTTGAATTGTTGTCTTGTGTCTATTTCCTCCATCATCTGGTGAGAGAGAGTTTTCTTTGGACTGGTCCTCTGGGTCTGTCTGCAGAAGGTCTTTCACAGGGGCTGACAGATGCTCTTTGATTTTCCAGCTAAATGGATTCCCTGCGTGTCTGGGTGATCTTGGCTTTAAAACAAAATAGGTGACACTGCACTTTCACTGCTTACTGTCTCTGAGCGACGGAGCGAATCTCTATCAATTCATGCTGTAGTGGAGAAATAGATCATTTGCTCTTATCAGGTCATCCAGGCGACTCAAACTGGGCTCCTGGATAGTTTGGGCTTCATACCAGTGCCAAGCTGGTTTTCCCCTGAGGCCTATTAGAACAAAACATGCAGGTCAGCTCCAACAGCTCGACAAGGTCAAAACACCCTCGTCCTCCATCATTTGGTTTTCAAGTGCTGCTAAATATTGTATTTAAAATGTTGTAGATGAATATTTTTAAAGATATTTCGTTCACAGATTTACCAGCAGGTAAAAATCTCTGTGATAAATCGATATCTGTCCTCAGTAAAACTGCGTAAACTCAGAGGGAAATATCCAAGCTTTTACTGACTCTGTTTCTCTTTTTTATCAAAAGAAAACAAGACAGTTGTCAGATTCTTTATTCGCTTGAAAAGACAGAGATAGTCAGAAGAAGCCCGATGGGGCTGTAGCTTGTTCTCAGATCCACAGAGGTCAATTCTCCCAGTTGGAGAAAGAGAAGAAAAACTCAATATTCAAAAATAAATAAGTGTCAGAAAGTGGGACTTTGAGTTTGGTTCGTCTTCTTAAATGAAGGTTAATTAACTTTTTGAGCTAAATGTTTAGATCAACGTGACATGTAATTTCTCTTGAAAGCTTGAAAGTTTCCATGAGTCACTCTGTCGCCACTTCTCTTCAGATGAAGTCTGATTTTACATCCCTCACATATAACTGCTGTATCTTATCTTAAAGAAAAGGTCCACGTGACTTCTCTGAACTCGAGATTAACCCGAGTTCAGAGAAGTCACGTGAATCTTCATGTGGACTTTAGGTCCTTCCTGACATCGTGTCAACAAATGTACAAACCCAAGATAAGTGAGCAGAGAGATTTGAAGCACGGCCAATGAAGAACAGAGCATTTACAGTTCTGACATGAAATTAAATCAGACAAAACCTAATGTAGACAGACGTTCTTTTACAAAGTTCGCTATCAAACTCCATGCTTGTAGTGTGTAGCCCACCTCATGTCCCCGGTGACCCTCAGAGGAGAAGCGGTGTAGATAATGGATGTAAAAAGAAATATTGTCCGGCCTGATTTCTCAGGTGAGTTCTGCTGCCTGTTTCTAATCAGGCCTGCCAGGTGTTTGGAGGAAGCCGGACTCGTCACTCTGCCTCCGGGTGTTCATCAGGTTATCGTACAGAGCTCTGGCTCCGGGGCCGATTCCGGGGGGGGCCTCAGCAGACTTATCCTCCCGAGTCCAGAGCGTCTGCTGCGGGCCGGCCCTGCAGTCATCCAGCTGGTTCCACAGAACATGTTCATCAACCTTCATCTACCCAGCAGCTCCGGTTCTCTTACTTTCTCTTTATTTCAAGTTTTCTGCTTAAAATAGCCTGTGTCAAATGATATGATTTTGGCCGGAAATTACACTGCGGTGAGAAGAATTCCTCCAGAATAATTTCCATCTTCCTCAGACTCTGCTGGCTGCCCCCCCCCCCCCCCCCCCGTCCTCCTCCCTGGCTGCACACCACATTAACCAGCCAATATTCTGGATAATTGAGCTATTTCGGATAAAGCCCTCTCTGTTTTATTCTCTGCACTACAGCATACATTAGTCGTGCTGATAGTGAGGATCCACTGCATCAGCAGCAGCGACTCACGACTAAAAGAAAGAATCAACCCGTGTAAATCCGTAATAAACTTCTGTGCATAAGTAACTTGTGAACGACGTGATTAATTTCCTCGGCATAATTGAAGGGATGATTTGCTCTCGGACAAATTTCCTCTCAAAAACATTTTTAATGAAGGAGTTGAATTGAAATGCTATTTTCAGGTTTAATGAAAACCCTTTCCCTCTTTTTCCTTAATGAGACTATTAATGCACGAGAATAGTGAAGCTCCGGTGGAATTAATTTACACTGGATTTATCCACGGAGCTCTGATTGACGGCTTGATTAATTTATTCTCATAATTAGAATTTGATGCTTTATCTTTAGCGTTGAAAAGATTCCCAGACGTCTGTGTTTAGAGAAGCGTCGACTTAAAGACTTTCATTCAAGGTAAATACATGTGTCTTCCAGTAACTGCCCAGTTCCATGGAGTCGTGAGGATATCCTCTTACTGTAGTAAATGGATGTGATGTGTATCACTGACATCTCAGTAGAGTAAATGCAGGATGTTGTAATTAATACCTCTAAAATTAAAAGAGAACTTCTAACCCTAAGAGGATGATCAGAGCCTTTCCAACAGCGATCAATGCCCAAAATCAATCTGGAGTACTGGTATGTACTGGTTCAGATTTCTGCTCTTTTGTTTCCTTTAGGTGTTTCCTAACAAGGGTTTGAATCTGCCGGCTGCTCGGGCCTCTATCATCTGCGTGGGTTCTCCTCTGTACACCAGCAGCCACAGAATATGAATAAAAATGGACGACACATCTCAATTTCCTCCCAATTTCCAGAAATGAATCCAAAATAGCTCAGATAAGAAGCCGTCTGGCCCCCATGACATAATTTGGGGCCAGAGTCTGAGCACTACAGCTATCGGGGACGGAGTCGTGGTAGCGAGGTGGTAAAAACTTCCTGAAATGACAGAAACATGTTTGAAAATACTTTTTAAATATGGTCCATGTCCCAGCTACTAACATGGAGGAGACTTGTGACCTCCACTGCAGCCAGCCACGTCCATCTTTATGTAAAGTCTATTCAGCCGACGCGTTCAAGGCGAAACCCTCCTCTCGCCCGATCTCAGCTGATTTGGCTCCAGCCCCCTGGGACCCTTTAAAAGACAAGTTATATAGACTTTAGATGGATGGAGGTACGGAGGGATGGAGGTATGGAGGGATGGAGGGATGGATAACAGGTGGTTGGTTGGTTGTTTTCTCCTGGAAACACTAAACTCTATTTCTTTGCTCCAAAGATTAACTTGCTAAATAGCTTCCACTTTTCATAAGTGCCTCCAGCCTAATTAAAGAATCGTTATGATTCAAAGGAAAATGGGAAATGCTGTTTACTGTTTAATATAATGATCTGTGAGACTTGTTTCCGCTCTCTTATTTAAACGTCTTATTGACTTTCGGGGGTGCTGTCCGGCTGCTGTGTAATCCGACTGTAATCGTGTTAATTCCTGACAGAGACGGACGGCGTTGAACCGACCAATCACTGGACTGATTGAAGCTTTGGTCCCAAACAACAACAACAACACCGGAGTTTCTCTGAAAGTGAAATTAACCGAACGTCAGTGTTTCAAGGATAAAACAGAGGAAAAGTCAGATTATCTTTCCTTTCTGACCTGGGTTCATGAATTATGAAAAAGACCTTGAGGCTTTTTCTAACCATTATTGAACCAAGCAGGTTGTGTGAAAACAACTTTCATACAATACAATGTGAGAGATCAGACAACACAACTCCAGGAAAGAAGGTTTCATAAAAACATAAACTCCACTTCTGAGAAGTAGCTGCACCTTCAGCACTGGGATGGTGAACTCCTCATTATTCAGTCTGGAAATAATAATAATTTGATCTTTGTGAAAGCATCGCTCACTAATTGCTTTTGAGGGAAAAACGTACTTCCCAAAATGTCAAACAAACTTTTTTTGATCAAATCTTTTTCTCATGAATAATATTTTCATCTTTTTCTAAAATAATATTCAATCCTGTTGCTACAAACATATTTTTGTTAAACTTAATACTGTAATTTTTGGATGTTCACATTTAGACAAACTGTCAATGAAGCTCATGAATGTCAGAAATGCATCTTTTTAAAAAGAAGAATAAAAAAATAAATGAGAAGTTGAACAGAACATTTTCCAATCAGGATCTTCATCGATCTTTCTTTCTCGTCTTGTCTTTTGGGATTGAATGAACTAATGTTTTTGTAAAACAGCACATTGATATTTTCCTTGTGTCGGAAAGCAACAAAGACGAAAGACGATAGACAAAATTGGATTAGTGAGTCTTCGATTCTGGTCACAAATACACTCAGATACCTCCAAATATTGATGTTTCTTTTTCAGCAATGATAAAGACGTGAAGCTGCCGACAGACAAGAACCCGGTCGGCCGTCTTCCAGCCGGTGGAGACAGGAAGTGCGTCGTCTCGGAGGAAACCTGCCGCTGCGTTCGTCCTCTGACCGGACGCCTGAGGACATCTCACACCATCTGTCAGGTCTGGATTAACCAGCGTGGACCTGATGCTCTCTACCTCTCACCAACACTCTCACCTTTTCACCCAGCAGAAAATAAAGGCAGCCGAATTCAGAGGCTGTTTTTTTTTTCCCCGGTCATTAATTCTTAGTAAAGTTCATTAGATCCAGACAGCAGAGGTAATTATAGGAGTCGTTAAAGTAAAGGGCTGGTAGTTCTTCTTTTTTTTTTTTTGTGAATCCCTGATTAATATTTCATATTCTGAGATTTGAATGTGTTCAGATGGAGACTTGATTAATCATTGATCTTCTGAGGATTGATGTCAGAAGGACATGAAGGTCATTTAAGAGGTTTTCATTTGTTTTCAACATGTAGTTGAGTCTTGTTTGTCCCAGTGGAGTTCTTTTATCATCTAATATAAGTTCTTATATCATCTTTATCATGTCGGAGTACTAAATAAAACACACCATAGAGAACTAGAACACATTCTAGAGCACATTCCTCCATAAATATCTCTTAAACATGTCAGATTTGTTTGTCATCAAGATACTTTGAGAAATCAGTGAAAAGGAAAAACCTCATGATGTTAGATATGATGTGATAAATAAAGACGGAGAAGAAGCTTATCAAGGTTTTACAAGTTTTCAGTTGTGGAGTGAAGCAGTCAATTTTTTTTTTTTTTTACATTAGTTTTAAGTTATCAGCTGTTCTCAAACACACGTTACTGAGGTGAACTGGAATCGACCTTGTGAGAACGTCACAGCTTCGACCATCATGAGTTATTGATAAGGCTGCAGGGCACCTCTGGCATTCTGAAGGTTATTAAAGCAGTAGTCTGTATATATGATATACTGACACACACACACACACACACACACACACACACACACACACACACACACACACACACACTCTGTCTCCTTCTCCAGCATGAAACTGAGCTTAATCTACTGAGGAAATCACAATATTTTTGGCACGATTTTAAAGTATATATGATTTTGCTTATCGGCCAAATATCATCAATGAAAATTTACACTGTATACAGCTGTTTGCAAAGGTTTGGACACCGAACATTACATGTTTTATTGCTTTTTGAAGGGAAGGGAATATCAGGCATATTTATTGAACTGAAGTCTATATATATGGGCTATTTGTGATCTTTGGTTTCATGAACATCTCATATTAAGCATATTTACCTATTTGCTCCCGGTGGTTTTGTATTTAAAACTTTTCACCTCTACAAAAAAAACAGAAATACGAGTTGCACAAACTTTTTCTCCGACGACAGAAACAGAACTCGTGATTATTTGCTCTTGAATCGTGGATGTTATCTGTGAACCGGCTGAACTCTGATCCCTTCACTGCTGCACCGAGCTGCCAATCAATCAATCAAATATACCAGTTTCAAAATGTCAGCAACAAAATAAACACGGTAAAAAATACAGGAGAACTCCGCTGATTTATTATTGCTCCGATATTGTTGTCGGGCTCGTTGTTTTTTGTTTTGTTTATAAAGCATTCAGAATTCATGCAGCAGCACAAGCAGAGATATTGTCTTTTTTATTCCACACATTCTTTTTCCCTGTCAAAACCTGGCGCTTGCATTACCCACAATGCAGCTCACCCCCTGACAGTTAGGCTGGTGATTGTGTTGTGTCATTCCTGCAGCAGATCTTCTGGCCTCAGGCGCAGATGAGGAGCAGCCTGGTGAGCTCTCCTCTTTCTTAACTCCACATCCCCAATTTCTTCTTTTCTCTTTCTGTTTCAAACGTATCGTCTTTACACCCGAGTGACGCCGACTCGAGGAACATCACTGGAGGCGATTTGTCAGACTTTGCACGACTTCCTCTGGAGCCACAGACGTCTTCGTACAACACGATTCTCCCCGAGAACTGTAAACACACTTTGAATGTTTGAATGAGTGATATGTGATAAGGAGCAGTTTCTAAGGTATTCTTGGAAAATCCAGCTATAATGACACAAATATACGTAGCTCTGAGTGTTATTTGAATTAAATGCATATTTATTTAACAGCAGATCAAGAAGAGAACCCTTCTTTTCCAACCCTCACTACCCAGAATGCAATGCAGCGGTATGCATTACACAGGAGCGTGGACTCCTCTGCTCCAGCTCTACAAACTGGGGGATTTCTCTCGCTCTTTTCAGGCTTCAAGCCGCTTGATCTCTGCTCTGCTCTCAAAGAAACTCGTGAGCTTCTTTTCTGTTTCAGTGGACCGGCCGGTCGGTCGGGCAGCCGGCCTCCGACAGCCTCGGAATGTAAAGCAGAGTCAACGGGCATCGATCACCGGCTCAGTTCTCTGTCTGGTGTTCAACAAACTGTCGATAAGAAAGATGAGGAGCAACTTTCATCATTCAGCAGCGATCGGACTCATCAGGACTGAGACTTATTTTCTCTCCTGCATGTTTTAATCCTGTTGACGTTGTACTTTGGTCCACCTTCCTGTTTGGTGCAGTTGATCCGGTGAACACAGCGACCTCCCTCCGAACCAGCCACCAGGTGTTCTCTGCAAGTCTGAGCCCAACATCCTTTCTTTATCTTCTTCATCCAGCTTTGCATCCGGGGGTTTGTGCTGCAGCTCTCTGCGGACAGAGCTGTCTGGAAACTGTTTCCTCTTTTATCAAACATTTGCACTGGGGCAGAGTTTAAATGGAAAAACTTCTCTCTACATTTGCCCGGCACAAATTAGAGGGTCAAGGAAACTGAAATTGGCGTCCGTGCAAATAATCTGAGTGTGTGAGTGAATTGATCCGTCTTGATTGCAGCGTTTTGCAGAATTCAGAAGAAAACGATTCAGACTAATTTGCTGTAAAATATCATCACCGTGACAACACGACAGTTTATCGTTTTAACAGGCATGATAAGATCTGACAA